>NW_027204982.1:940000-1197936 GCF_024711535.1 Dipodomys merriami | reverse complement strand
AATGGGAGGCAGATCTGCTTTGAGTATCACAAAAGAGTGGGATGCAGTGATGAGGCTAGCTTCTGGGTAGAGTTTCAGCCTTTCAGCAAAAAGTAGCTTTTCCCAGGGGCTAGTTTGTGCAAAACTCACAGAGCCCAGCCTGGAGCCATTCTCAGGGTTTCTGTTTACTGAATTTCAATTGATTGTCGAGGCTGCTAGAGGGAGGGGCAACCTCTGGCTCTGATTACCCAGTGAAGAAAGCTACTCCTAGGGCTGGTGCCTGAGTTGGGTGACTTTTCCCTGGGTGGAGCTGAGTCTGGCAGGTCACGCCGCCGTTAAGTTCTTGTGACCTGCTAAATGAATCGTTTTATTCCAAGGCTTGAGTTGGAGCTAGCAGCTCCCCTGAGCTTTGTCGGTATCCAAGATGGAGATCTCCGGAACTGGGGAGGGAGGAGGCGTGGCCTTCCCTCCTCTGCTCCTTGAGAAGGAGTGAGGACGTCAGGCTTTTACTCATGCCACGTCTTGGTTCCTGAGTCTTCTCTGGTCTGCGAACTGCAGGATGAAGATGTCCGCTCCTTGTCGGTTCTTGCTAGTGTTGAGTAGAATCCACTCGCCCGGTGTTTCTGGCTCCTGTGTCCTGGACTCTCTGTGTCTCAGGTATGGTGCCTGCGTTTGTTGCCACCACCACTTCCCCCGCCATCGCGGCTGCTGGCAAGAGCTCAGTTGTGTCTCTTTGCCTGGATTTTCTCTCTCTGACTTGACTCTCTGTCCTGTGATGGAACACTTGGTGTGATTCTCTGGCTTAGGACTGTTCACTGGAGTTCTAAAACTGCTTTCTGTGTGAGAGCTTTTTTAGACTCCAGCTTCTCCTCCCCCAACTTCCCGGAACTTCTGCTTTTTTTATCTCTACTGACCTTTTGAACCTTTTTGTTCTTTCTTTCTTTTCTCATTCTTTTCATTTCTTCTCTTTCATTCTTTTCTGCATGACTTAATTGCAGTTCTGATCACCCTCAAATATACCCTTCCTCGACTGTTAGATCTTATCCTCCATTGTGTACACACTTAATCCAGAAATTTATTACTCAATTAAAAACCTCTTAGACTTAAATTCCTTAATAGCAGTATTACCTCTTTAGACACATATAATATTTTAAAACATTATTATTTTTCTAGTTTTTCATGTCTCCTTTCTATCCTTCTCCTCTTCTCATCTATCCCCATTCTTCTCTGAATACTACTCCTTCAAACTTGCAGTTTTTAAGGGTTTCACTTTTTAATTTTAAATTTTTGTTTTTCCATTTTTTCTGGGCTCTTTTTTTCTTTTCCTACATTTCTTCTTCTTTTTTTTCTTTTTTACTTTTTTTTCACTCTCTCTGCTATCATTCTGTCCAATCCATTTCCCTCTTTGAGATTAGGGCATGGTTAATTCCACTCTCCCTTGTCTTCCCAAATCCTTTTAATCCTATTTTTCCCCACATTTTCCCGAAACCTAATAATTTCTGCTTGGCAAATTCTCCTTTGCTGTTCTTAGACCATTAAGACACAGTTGTTTGATTGTATCAATAGATTCAATAGATTGTATCTCCTGAACCAGATTGTATCTTCAGATTTTGGACAATGCAGCTCTGAGTTTCGGCTGATGTTTACCTTAAAATAGTGTTCTAGCACAAAACTGGTGTTATTCTCGTCCCAAATCGGTAGAACAAGCCTGAAAAACACAAGAATTATGGCCAGCCCGGGGATCTCAACTCCCACTCATGACAATCAGGGAACAGAACAGATAATGAATAATCCAGAAGAGAGTTCCCCAAAAGCTCTACAAACACTACAATTAAACAGGGTAAATAAAAAGAGTGAAAACTTGCAAAAGTGTCCTTGTGACCATCATAGGGAGAGAGAGGAGGCAAGCCAAAAATCAATACAGGCGTCTCATGAGTATGAGGAAGCTACTCAAAGATTGATACAGGAATTGCGTGAGCAGATTGAGAACACTAAAAGAGAAAACAGGAATTTCGTGAGCAGGTTGAGATCAGTCAGAGATAGACAGGAATTGTGTGTGAGCTGGCTTATAACAGACAAAGAGAAAGTCAGGAATGGCGTGAACAGGCTGAGAACACTCAAAGAGAACTACAGGAAATGCCTGAACATGAGGATGCTAATCAAACAGAAATACCGGAACTTAGAGATCGGGGTGAGAATAGACAAAGATCAAAGGAGGCATTCATGGAATCCATAAACAGAGAGCTGAGAGAAATCAGGGAGACTGCAAAGGGAATGCTCAGTGGAGCCCAACAGAAGGAATGGGAATTCAAGGAATCCATAACCAATCAACTAAGTCATTTGAGAATAAACACGGAACACCAAATTAAGGAAGTTAAGAAGTCCTTAAATTGTCTAGAATAAAGTTCCAACGAAGAATTTGAAGCCAACAAAGCCATCCAATTAGAAGCAAAAGAAGTAAAACACAAAGTACAAAGTCTTGAAAGTAGGTTAGACCATGCAGAAGATCGAATCTCGGGGGTTGAAAACAGCCTAGATATTATAGAGACAGAACATACAACCATCCAAGACAAATCCAAGAAATATGATAGATCTATTCAACACTTGGAAGATACCATCAGAAGGCCCAATATAAGGATAATGATTGTAGAGGAGAATCTAGAGACAACAGTTAATGATCTAGGATATTTGTTTAACAGGATCCTAGCAGAGAACTTACCAAACATGCAAAAAATAGGCCTATTCATATACAAGAAGCTTTTAGAACTCCAAATAGACCAGACCAGAACAGGACATTGCACGCTCACATTATAATCTGTAAAGGATCAATTCAGGCCAAGGAAAAGTTCCTTAAAGCTGTCAAGGAGATAAGATTAATCATGTATAAAGGGAAACCAATTAGAATCACCTCAGATTTCTCAGCAGAGACAATCAAAGCAAGAAGAGCCTGGAATGATGTATGCCATGCCCTAAAGACAAACAACTATCAACCAAGAATACTGTACCCAGCTAAACTCTCCTTCATAATGGAAGGCAAAATAAAAATGGTCCATAGCAACGAAAAATTGAAACAATCTATCTTCACCAAACCAGCCCAACAAAAGATTCTTAAAGATGTCCTATACATAAAAACCGAAGACCACACTAAAGGCAAAGAAACCACACCCAAACTGAGAATCCAAGAACCATAGGAAGAACCCAGTTGCTGCAGCCCCCAAGAAGGTGGATAAAATGGCAGGAACTCCCAAATACCTCTCAATCTTATCTCTCAACATTAACGGCCTTCACTCTCCAATCAAGTGACATAGACTGTCTAGTTGGATTAATAAACAATATTCTTCTATCTGCTTGCTCATAAATACAAACACATTTTCAATGGGAAAGGCTGGAACAAAATCTACCAAGCAAACGCCCCCCACATAAACACGTGGGAGTTGCAATCCTAATATCAGGTAAAATAGACTTCAAATTAAAATTAGTGAGAACAGATAAAGAAGGTCACTCCATAATAATAAAGAGATCTCTCCTTCAGGAAGATATTACAATTCTAAATATTAGCCAAAGAAGGAGCACCCAAATTTATCCAAGAAAAACTACTTTATCTCAAATCTCATATAGATCCAAAGACATTAATTGTCAGAGACTTTAACACACCACTATCCCCACTAGATAAATCAACACGGAAAAATCTCAACAGAGAAACCTTAGACCTAAACAACTGCATAGATCAACTAGATTTAACAGACAGCTACCGAATATTTCACCCAACAGCATGAGAATACATGTTCTTCTCAACAGCACATGGAACAGTTTCCAAAATAGACCACATTTTAGGTCACAAAGCAAAACTGTCCAAATTCAGAAAGATTGAATTCATACCTTGCATTCTCTCAGATCACAAGGGAATAATATTAGAACTCAACACCAAAAGCCACCAAAGAAAGTCCTGTAACACATGGAGGCTGAACTACACACTATCTAACCACCAGTGGGTCATGGAAGAAATTAGAATCAAAATTCAAGTGTTCATGATATATAACAAAAATGAGCACACAAACTACCAGCTCCTCTGGGAAACAGAAAGGCAGTACTCAGAGGCAAGTTTATAGCTCTAACTTCCAACATCAACAAATTGGAGATATCTGAAACCAAAAATTTAATGAGACAGATGAGCCTCCTTGAAAAAAAGCAGCAAGATAACCCCCAATCCACCACACAGAAAGAAATAATTAAATTTAAACAGAATTAAATGTATTAGGATCCAAAATAACCATAGAAAGAATCAACAAAACAAAGAGTTGGTTCTTCGAAAAAATTAACAAAAATGACAGACCCTTAGCAAATCTCATCAGGAAAAGAAGAGAACACATCCAAATAAATAAACACAGAAATGAGAATGGAAACATCACCACAAAAACAACCAGGATTCAGAACATTATGAAGGACCACTTCTCAAAACTTTATGCTAATAAGTTTGAGAACTTGGCAGGAATGGACCTTTTCCTAGCAAAGATAGACATGCCAAAACTAAACCAAGATGAGTTAAACCATCTTAAAAGGCCCATATCAAGCATTGAAATAGAAACATCAATAACACACCTCCCATCGAAGAAAAGCCCAGGACCAGATGGTGTTACAGCAGAATTCTATAAGGCCTTCAAAACAGAGCTGACACCAATACTCCTCCAACTCTTCAATGAAATTGAAAGAGAAAGTGCACTAGGAAATTCATTCTATGAAGCTATAATAACCCTCATCCTAAAACCAGACAGGAACTCATCAAATAAAGAGAACTATGGACCCATATCTTTGATGAACATTGACTCAAACGTCTCATCAAAATTTTTGCCAATGGACTTCAACAATTCATCAAAAAATCATACACCACGATCAAACAAGATTCATTTCAGGGATGCAAAGCTGGTTCAATATACAAAATCAATGAACGTAATTCATTACATCAAGAAGAGCAAGGTTAAGAATCACCTGGTTATCTCAATAGATGCAGAAAAAGCATGTGACAAGATCCAACACCCCTTTATGATGAAGGTTCTGGAAAAACTAGGAATCCATGGAACCTTCCTCAATAAAATAAAGGCTGTATATGACAAACCTACAGCCAGTAATACACTCAATGTTGAAAAACTAAAGCCATTCCCTCTTAACTCTGGAACAAGACAAGGATGCCCACTCTCTCCACTGCTCTTCTATCTAGTATTAGAATGCCTAGCTACAGCAAAAAGACAAGATGAAAGCACAAAGGAGATCCAAATAGGGAAAGAAGAAATAAAACTCTCCTTCTTTGCAGATGACATGATCTTGTATTCAAAGAATCCCACAGACTCCACTATCAAATTACTCAAGGTGATTCAAAACTTTGGCAAAGTGTCAGGGTATAAAATTAACCCTCAAAAATCAATGGCTTTTCTACATGCCAGTAATGAGAAAAATGTGGCTGAAATCAGGAAAGCAACTCCATTCTTAATAGCCCTACAAAAAATAAAATACCTAGGAATTAACTTATCCAAAGAACTGAAGGACTTCTATGATGAAATCTTTAAAAACCTGTAAAAGAAAATAAAAACAGAACTTAGAAAATGGCAAAAAAACACTCCTATTCTCCTGGATTGAAAAGATCAACATTGTGAAAATGGCAATACCTCTCAAGGGTATCTACAAATTCAATGCAATACCCATCAATATTCCAACCTCATTCTTCAAGGAAATAGAAGAGGCAATCCAAAAAATCATATCAATACCAAATTTCAAACTCTACTACAAAGCCATAGTAATCAAAACAGTTTGGTAGTGGCACAAGAACAGACCTCAGGACCAATGGAATAGAATTGAAAACCTAGAGATGAACCTATAGACCTATAGCCGTCTAATCTTCGATAAGGGACCTCAAAATACAAGGGAAGAAAGACAGCCTCTTCAGTAAATGGTGCTGGCAAAATTGGTTAACTACTTGTAGAAAACTAAGGCTAGATCCTTATATATTACCTTGCACCAGAATCAACTCCAAATGGATCAAAGACCTCGGAGTCAAAGCAAACACTGAAAACATTACAGGATGGAGTAGGAGAAAACCTAGGTCTCCTTGGCACAAGCTGACCCAGAAACACAACAAATCAAAGAAAGGTTGGACAAATGGGATTGCATGAAATTACAGAGCTTCTGCATGGCAAAGGACATAGCTAGTAAGATCAATAGAAAATGCATGGATTGGGAAAAGATCTTCAATGACCATACAACAGAGAAGGTTCTCATATCTAAAATACACCTGGAACTTAAAAAATTAAAACCCCCAACAGTAAATCCTCAAAGAAACAACTGCCCAATAAATAAGTGGGCTAAACACTTAAAGAGAAACTTCTCTGAAGAGCAGAGAAGGATGGCCAATAGACACATGAACAAATGCTCAACCTCTCTAGCCATAAAAGAAATGCAAATCAAAACAACTTTGAGATACCACCTCACTCCAGTTAGAATGGCTGTAATCAAGAACTCTAATAACAACAGATGCTGGAGGTGATGCTGTCAGAAGGGAAACGTATTTCATTGTTGGAGGGAGTGTAAATTTTTCAACCACTTTTGAAAGCAGTATGGAGGCTCCTCAAAAGACTCCATGTAAAGCTCCCCTATGACCCAGCAATCCCACTTTTGGACATTTACCCAAATGATCACAAGCAAGACCACACAAAAGCTATCAGCACGACTATATTTACCAACCCAAGAAAATATGGTGAATATACACAATGGAATTTTATGCCTCCATAAGAAGGAATGACATTGCCCCATTTGTTAAGAATTGGAAAAACATGGAAAAATTTTATTAGATGAAATAAGCAAGGCCCTAAGAAACATAGGTCCCATGGTTTCCTTTATTTGGAGTAACTAGTATATGTCTGAGTCAAGCAGAAAAGGTCAGATAATTTGATGTTAGTGGAATGAACCCCAAGATAAGTATTCAAATGTTTTTTTGTCCTTTCATGCAATTGTTTCTATCATATTCATATAATGATTTCTGTGTTGCTTTGTATGTCCCGCCCCCACAGTATAACCCATACTTTCACTGGAATTGATGGTATATTTTGTGGAGGTGAAGGGAAAAAAAACAAATCGTTTAACTAGGGATACATGTGGACCCATTGCAGCAAGGAGCTGTACAAGTTGTTATGTCGAAAAACAAACTTAAGAACTTTGGTAGGCGGTGGGGAGAGGATCAGGTAGGGGAGAGGGGAGGAGTATGGAAAGGGATGGGAAGGGGAAACAACGAGGAGGCAACAATGCCTTATAAGAAATGTACTATTTACCTTGCCCATGTAATTGTAACTCCTCTGTATGGTATTCTCACAATAATAATAAAAAAATTACGTTCAAAGCAGCACAGGCAGAGTTCCCAAGCCAGATTATCTCCTGCTTTGAATGTTGTGCCTTGACTCCCTTTCTCCACCAGCTGCTGAATTTCCTCCAGCTCTCCCTAAGGTGAGCAACACAGTGGAGGACATCATTGGAGAGCAGAGATTGTGACCTCACCATCCCCAGCCTGCCATTTGTGAGCAGAGACAATGCCCAGCACCTATACTGGACTCTGAGAGATTCAGAGACCCCAGGCTACCTCAAGGATCCCTTCTCTGCAATATGAAACTTTGGGGGGGCGGATGTGATGGACCATCATGTCTGGCCCCATGGGGAAGAGAGGAGGACCCTTGAACCAGACATTCAGCTCACGGCAAACTCGTTCACACCTAAATGGGGAATTGAATGCCACAGAGCTGGTCAGCCGCTGGACAGAGATCTTTGAGAAAATAGGCATCCCAGAGGCCCCAGAATCCAGTGAGTACATCATGGATCACATCCTCGGAGCCAAAACAGATAAGTGAAGTGGCACCAGAAGGCGGAGAAGAGGGAGGAGGGAGAACTGTGGGAGAGCTACATCAGCCTTCATCCCCTCTCCCCCAAAGAGGATATTTATCTGAATAAGATGGGACTTCTCTGTAGTATTGTCATACACAGATGCTCATTTATTTTTCCACAAACTGTTACAGAATGTGTCAGGCTTTGCGGGGTCATAGACAATGAAAGGTTCCAGGACTGGTTCCACAGAACATGAAGAAACCTTGGTTTGAGCTGGATGCTGCTGCTTCACAACTTCCATCGTAGTTACTTAGGAGACTGAGATTGGAGGATTGAGGCTTTTGGCCCAAGCAGGAATGCTTGTAAGACTCTTGTCTCCAATTAACTACCAAAAGCAAAACACCAGAAGGGGATGTGTGGCTCAAGCCATAGACTGCTAGCCTTGAGTTAAAAGGCTCAGGGACAGCACATAGGCTCTGAATTATAGGCCCAGGACTGACACAAAGAAAGGAAAAAGAGAGAGAGAGAGAGAGAGAGAGAGAGAGAGAGAGAGAGAGAGAGAGAGAGAGAGAGAGAGAGAGAGAGAGAGAGAGAGAGAGAGAGAGAGAGAGAGAGAGAAGAGGGAAGGATAGAGGGAGAAAAAGAGGAAAGGAAGGAAGAAGGGAGAACATGCAAGCCTTGGTTTGGAGTCCCTGGATCAAGGAAGCCAACCATTCACAATCTCTGTGAGGACAGTTTCAGAGACTAAAGCCAGTATGTATGATCAAGCCACTGACCCCTTAGCAACTTCATGACATTCAGGAGCTATGTGGACACCGACTGCAGAGGAAAGCAGCCTCGGGTAGCTCAGGGTTTGAATCAGCCCAGGCTTCAACAAGTTTATTTTCTGGTCAGATAAAAAGAAAGTGTCCAAGGGCTAGGGAGGTTTTGGGGTGAGGGAATGTCAAGAGGGGGGAGTCAAGGGATAAGCAGGAAGATGAAGAGGGAAGATGATCCCAGGTCAGGTGTATCAGGACATTGGAGTCATGATAATTCCTGATAACCTAGACGACCAGTGATAGAGCCTTTGATCCAGCCACACTGCTATTAAAAGTCCTGACACCTTGGGTTCACCATTGATGACTTGGCTGTCGTTCGCTGCAGGATGCCTGTGCAGTACATCCTTGGGGACTGGGACTTTCCAGGGCTCACTCTGAAGATGACACCCCTGGTGTTCATTCCTCCACCAAAGACAGAGGTAAGCATACCACTGTCACAGGACAGCCTGGGAATGAGGGCGGGAGTTGAGACCCATGTCACCTTGAGATTTCATCGAAAGGGTGCTAGAGCCCCATGACTGCTATTCTCAGAGGCAGGAGTGGGTCTTTTTGATGGCTCAGTCTTTAGTCTAGGTGGCAGGTCTGGGATTCAGAGAGGGCAGGCTGAAGGTGAGAAAGGGCTGGGTAGAGGCTAGAGGGAAAACCAGAGGCACTGGACTCTGAGCAGGGTTGTTTCTTTGATAATACTCACAACACAGGAACACTCCTGGGATAGATCATCCCTTTTCACCTTCCCAAGAGGGACCTAGAGACTCCCATTCTCCATCCCTTGACCAAGAAACCCTTTGGTTCCCATATCTTGTGTTTGGATAACTAGATCTCACCTCACTGCCCATTGTTGAGACATGACAGTGAGAGGTCCTGATTCTTTGATAAGGTCATTGGATCCTCAGTATGAGATTATACTTGGTGCATGGTCAGTCCCATCTAAGACTGCCATGATGAGCCGGGCACTGGTGGCTCACATCTGTAATCCTAGCTACTCAGGAGGCTGAGATCTGAGGATCGCGGTTCAAAGCCAGCCCGGGCAGGAGAGACCGTGAGACTCCTATCTCCAATAAACCACCAGAAAACTGGAAGTGGCGCTGTAGCTCAAGTGGTAGAGTGCTCGCCTTGAGCTGAAGAGCTGAGGGACAGTACCCAGGCCCAGAGTTCAAGCCCTACGGCCGACAAAAAAAAAAAAAAAAAAAAAAAAAAAAAAAGACTGCCATGATGTCGGACAAAGAATCTAGAGAATCAGAGTCAGATGGGGTCTGTTCTAGGAGACTTGAATATTATGTGTTAGCTTTGAGCTCTGGTGTGCCCACCTGCTTCCCTTTCTTGGATGGGTCTATGCCAGAAAAAGCTTGAAACTATGGTGTGGGTCATGTCATTGATGCTCTGAGCTAGCACTCTACCATTTGAGCCACAGCTCCACTTCAAGCTTTTTTGGGTGTTTAAACAAGTCGTTTAAGGATTCAGGTGGACCTGTTGCAACAATGAGAAGTACAAAATGTCATGTCAAAACCAGCTTTACAATGTCGGTGGGGGGGGAGGGGGGTATAATTGGGTGGGGGGAGGGGGGAGTCTGGGAAGGGAGGTGAAGGGTAAACAAAGGAAGAGGCTGCAATGCTTGGTAAGAAATGTATGCATTATCCTGCCCATGTAATTGTAGCCCCTCTGTACAGTATGTTCTCAAATAAAATAAAATAATATTAAAAAAAAAAAAAAAGTTCTCATGAACGTTGCTGCCAAGGGTGGCATCCTACTGCAGTCCTCAGATCTCAGCCTCCTAAGGGGAGAGGATGACAAGCACGGAAAAGCATCTTTGGCTCTGTTCCAGTAGCTCATGGTTGTCATCCTAGATACTCAGGAGCTGAGATCTGAGGATCATGGTTCAAAGCCAGCTTGAGCAAGAAAGACCCTGAGAGTCTTATCTCCAACAAACCACCAGAAAACCGGAAGGGGTGCTGTGGGTCATATAGTAGAGTGCTCGCCTTGAGCTGAAGAGCTCAGAGACAGCACCCAGGCCCTGAGTTCAAACACCACAACCGAAAAAAAGAAAGAAAGTAAAATATGTTTGCCTGCAAAGATGTGGAGGTGTGTGTGTGTGTGCTGTGTTTGAGAGATCAGGTGCTGACCTCACTGTACAGACATTTCTAAGAACTCCTCAAGTTTGCCCGTTTGAAGCCACAGTAGGATGGGTGGTGCCTTACCAAGAACTCAAGAGGACGAGGCCTGTGGCAGGCAGGGAGTGGTGAGATGGGTGCAGGGTGGGATTGTTGTATCTGTATTCTCTCCATTGAAGGATGGATTTGGATGCTGGGTGTCAAAATTTTGAAGTCCATGGTTGCAAGAAGTTTATAGCCTGATGAATTGGGTTTCCCCTGGGTTTATGAAGGTGGCTGAAGCCGGGGGCTGCCGGTGCTCACAACTGTCATCCTAGCTACTCATAAAGCTGTAAAGACCACGGTTCAAAGCCAGCTTGTGTAAGAAAGTCTGTGATACTTGATATCCAATGAACCACCAGAATAGAGGAAGTGGTGCTATGGCTCAAGTACTAGAGTGCTCATCTTCAGATGAAGAGCTGAAGTACAGCACCCTGGCCCAGAGTTCAAACCCCATGACCAACAATAAACAGAGGTGGCCTGATTTTTCCACATAGCAGTGTGTATGGTAGGAAATTCCATGCTGTGTTATGAGATATGTGAAAGGCTCAATGTTGTGTCTACAGTTAGTCTGAGTATGATAGTGCCATCTTCACACAGGTCAGATGTGATCCTAATGGAGGGAGTTCATGGTTCTGTTCTCAGGAACTGCTGAGGCCGTGGAATGTCTGTGTGTATCTGTGTGTGTGTGTGTATGAGTGTGTGTTTGTGTGTGTGTGTGTGTGTGTGTGTGTGTGTGTGTGTGTGTGTGTGTGTGTGTGTGTAATTTTCCCTCATCTCTCTCTGTCCCCTTCCTGGCTGCCTGGCTGCCCCTTTCTGACCTCAGATGGTGCCCCTCCTCCACACAGACCTTGCCTTTAGCCCCCTATCAGGGCCTACAATGAGTCCTAAATTGCCAGAGGCCTGTGTTCCAACTTTTCTCTGGGGCCCAAGTCTGGCTGTCCCAATATTTGGCCACCTCCAGGGGATTCTGGAAAAGCAGTGCCAGCTGGCATAGGTCTCCCCTGCCTCAGAGGGAGGGCCTCCGTTATATGATGTCTGTCCTTTTCCTCAGCTGGGCCTCTGACTGCATATCCCTCTCAGCAGGCTTGCAGTGGCTTGGGGAATGGGTGGTTGCTGGTGGCTCTGGCCAACTGGATCTTGACATCTGACTGAAGGTCGCTCAAGCAAGGAGGATCCAGGGCTACATGAGAGGTGAGGCCAAGGTGGCTTGGAAGTATCTGTCAGTGTCTAGGAAATGTAAACGTACTTTATTGCAGGAAAGTTTAACTTCCGGCACCAGCTGTGCCTCTCAGGTCCTGCTACACAATACTGGATGCCAAGAATACAGGAGGCACAGACTAGATTCTAGGGCCAGGGAAGTGGAGGATGAGAGACTTGTATGTCCAATACCTCAATGTTCTAGGGCATTAGTCTTGACCTGGCTATGCCCCCGCTTGTGTACGTTCACTTCTTAACCCAGTGTTGGCCACACACCAGCCACTTGTTGCAGTACTATGGAAGGAGCAGGAGTGGAAGTGAGATCTAGGATGAACAAAATCGGGATATGTGGCCTGTGGGGGTGGCAAAGGGTGTCTTTTAAAAAATCTTTGAGCAGGAACTCAGGGTCTAGGCATTGTCCCTGAGCTTCCTTTGCTCAAAGGTAACATTCTACCATTTGAACCACAGTTCACCTTTCATCTTTTTTACTTGTTTAATGGAGATAAAAGTCTCATGGACTTTCCTGCGTGGGCTGGCTTCAAGCAGTCATCCTAAGATCTCAGACTCTTAAGTAGTTAGGATTGCTGGTGTGAGCCACAGTCACCTGCTAAGGATGTGTGTGTGTGTGTGTGTGTGTGTGTGTGTGTGTGTGTGTGTGTGTGTCTGTGTGTGTGTGCGCGCACGCGCACGCACGCTTGCACATGTGAGTTTACCGGGACTTGAACTCAGAGCCTAGGAGCTATCCTTTAGCTTGTTTGTACAAGGTTGGTGCTGTACCACTTGAACTACAGTAGCTCTGCTTCCCAGGTTTTGGTGATTCATTGGAAAAAAGAGTCTGCCCAGGCTAGGTTTGAATCTTGATTGATCCTCAAGTGTCAGCCTTGAGTAACTAGGATGACAGGAATGAGCCACAGGTGCACAGCTGATAATGGCCTTTCTCCACAGTGAACTGGAATCTCCTGAAAGCTTTTCTTTATTTTTACTATGCCAGTACTTGGGATTGAACTCAGGTTTTGGGCTCTGGTCTCTTAAATTTTTCCCTCAGTGCTAGCACTCTACCACTTGAGCCACAGCTCCATTTCTGGCTTTTGGTAGTTCATTGGCAAGAAGAGTCTGGATAACTTTCCTCCCCTGGGCTGGCTTTGACCCACAATCTCTGAGTAGCTTGGATTCTCTTGAGTAGCTAGGATTTACGGGGGTTGAGCCACTGGTGCATTGTGTAGAAGGTTGTCTTAAGCAAGAGTTCTTCCCTGCATTTTCCCTGTCTCCTCCATGCAAAGGAGGCCTGAAGGTCAGGAGCTGTGAAAATTAGGCTTCTAGCCACAGGAAATGGCTGGGGTCCATGGAGAAAAGTCAAAGTTAATCTTCCCCTTGGGCCCCATTCTGGGCCCCACCCTCTGCCCTACCTGTGACTCAAGTACAAACCTTAACCCACCTTTGAATGTTCTGCTAGACTTGTCTGAGGCCAAAGAACCTTCATTCCACCCACACTACCTGCTCTACACCACACCTCAGGAACTTTGCCCATGCTGTGTACCTTCTGCCTGAGCCTCTCTATCCTGTTCCTCATCTTAGAACTCCTGTGGAATTTTGGCACTGCTTAAATAACCTAGTGAATCCAATTTTTCCTTCCCTTCTCTAACTTTTTTTTAATATATTGAGTTGCTAGAGATGGAACTTGTGCATACTGACTGGCAAATGCTCTATATTGGTGTGTGTGTGTGTGTGTGTGTGTGTGTGTGTGTGTGTGTGTGTGTGTGTGTGTGTGCCAATCCTGGGGTTTGAAGTCATGGCCTAGATGCCATCCCTGAGTTTTTATGTTCAAGGCTAGCATTCTACTACTTGAATCACAGCTCTGGCTTTTTGGGTGCTTAATTGGAGAAATGAGTCTCATATAGACTTTCCTGCCTGCACTGGCTTGTAGTTATGATCCTGAGATCTCAGCCTCCTGAGTAGCTAAGATTACAGGGGTGAGCCACCAGCACCTCGCCTCTACCTGTCACCTATAACCTCAGCCCTCCTCTGAGTCCCAGAAGAGTATGTCTCACAAAGGTCCCATTTTTTTAGCCAGTGTTGGGGCTTGAACTCAGGGTCTAGGCATGTTCTTGAGCTGTTTTTGCTCAAGGCTACATTCTATCAGTTAAGCCACAGTACCACTTTTGGCTTTTTCTGTTTATGTTGTACTGAGGAATCAAACCCAGGGCTTCATGCTTGCTAGGTAAGCACTCTATCATTAAGCCACATTTGCAGCCCAAGGCTCACTTCTAACAGGAGCTATGATGGTGGTATTTATTTGAGTACCCTTTTCAGCGCAGAAATCTCTGGCCATTTCATATCTTTGCCAGGATTTGTGACCAGCCTGAGACTCGGCAATGAGGAATGATTAATGAGTGATAGTCACCATGACCCAGAGATCTAGGCTCACATCTTACAGATGGATAGAGAATATGGAGACAGAACTTTCCACAACACTTACAGCTGGGGAACTGTGGCCTCCCTGGAGGCAGTGGCTGGCTGCTAAATGTTCCAGTGGGACACCTTAGCCAAAACATAATGCACTCGTTGCATATGCCAGCCCAGGCAAGCCTTCGGAGCTTCAGTTATTAAATGGCATAGAAGGGTGCTTTGTTCAAGTTACTTGCTCAGCCTTAGTACTCTCTGAAGCCTTGTCCCAGCTTTTCCAGATTGAGGGTCTGGGCATGGGCAACCTGCTGAATGCCCATCATCCATACATCATCAATCCATACACAGAGACATGCAGTTACTGCCTTCTTTTTTTTTTTTTTCCTTTGGCAGGTCCGAGGTTTAAATATGATCATAGGCCCTATGCCTGATCTCCACTTTCTCAAGGAAAGTGCACTCCCCTTGAGCCACAGCCCCAACCCATGGGGATATTTTCCTGTGATCTCTTAGAAATAAGAGTGTCGGGACTTTCCTGCCCTGGCTGAATTCAAATTGTCTTTCTCTATATCTCAGCCTTCTGAGGAGCTAGGATTACATACAGGAGCCACTGACAACCTGGCCTCCTCCTTCTCCTCCTTCTCCTCCTCCTCCTCCTCCTCCTCCTCCTCCTCCTCCTCCTCCTCCTCCTCCTCCTCCTCTTTCTTCCTTCTTCTTCTTCTTCTTCTTCTTCTTCTTCTTCTTCTTCTTCTTCTTCTTCTTCTTCTTCTTCTTCTTCTTCTTCTTCTTCTCCTTCTTCTTTTTAATCGTGACAATCATAAATCTTCACAGTATCATTCCAATGGTTTGCATTCGAAATATACTACCCAGCCCTGGAGTTCGAATGCAGGACTGCCACACACAAATGGAGGGAGGTCCTGACAAACTAGTTTCTATTTATGTGAATGCTGTCAAAGTAATAGTTAAATTTGCAGTTATTTCATGTTTCTATTTTAGAACAAAAATTATTGGATGTATATCTTGCATTTTCGCACCATGCTATGAATCCCCTAATGGAAGGATATTGACTAATTTTTAATTAATGTTTTTATAAGTATTCAACCATGGGACTTCATTCAATGGAGACATAACTTAATAAGTAATAATTGGTAACTATATATATATATATAATTTAATTATATCCTCACATACTTTCTCCTTCTCTACACACACACACACACACAAACACACACACACACACACACACACACACACACACACACATACACATACAGCAATCTACACATCTATCAATGTATATATTGAGCATTACTCTGGCTTGATCACAGGTCCTCAGAACTTCCTGGCAGCTGAGTTTGCCAGAGGCTGGTGTGCTAAGACTGTAATGCCATTTATGAATTGGCCATTGTAGGCTGTGAGTTGAAATCGCAGCATGGCCAAAAGTTTATTCATGGATTAGGGAGCCAATTTTGACACATTTTTTTCCTGAAAAAAAATTCCTGGGTCTCAGTATAATGTATAATTCATATGCAAATACATCCTATGTGATAGGATGTAGTAAATGAAATGTTATATGGGTAATAATACTAAATAAATAAGGGTAATAAACGTCATACTCACTAAACCCATGTATGTGAATAGATATCATATATGAATATTCTTTCCAGTGCTGGGGCTTCAGTTCAGGCCCTAGGAACTTGTCTGAATTTCTTGTCTTCAAGGAAGGTGAGCTTCTCCTTCACCCACAGTGCCACAGAGTGACCCAGACCCTGAATTCTAATCCCAGGCCTGCCAGAAAAATGGTGCAAATTCCAAGCTAGGGCCTTATTTTATGAAGTTTTGGCCCAGCACGGACCTTGAACTCAAGTCTCAGCATTTTTGACACAGATCCTGGAATCTAGAACCCGATTTCAAATATCAGAGTTGGCAAAAAATAAATAAAAAAGAGAAGGATAAAATTAATTTCAAGAAGGTGGTTTTACATTTTTTCCCCTTTGCATTGTGACCACCTTGGGTCTAAATGACAAGGCCCAGAAAGTGTACACGACCTTGCATGCTGATGTTTGGCTGGCTATTAGGGAATCCATAGATGAAACCTCAACTTAGGCCTGGAGGTCGATTCCCGGGACTGCCACTAATGATTGGCAGGAGATTCTAAGAAATGCATTCCAATATACATCCATACAAATGTTATAAAAGTAGCAATTAAATCAGTAGTTACTGTATGAGTATACTATAAAATTATACACAACAATTATACTACATTGACTAATTTTCAATTAATACTTTATTATTTATTCAACCATGATACTTAAAAATGGAAAGAATAATTTAATTTACAATAATTGGTAGTAATATAATATATGTAATTTCATAATATACAGACATCTTTCTCTTGATATATATATATGTACATATATATATATGCCAATGTACACATTTATCTTTTTATATACTTGTCACTCCTGGGGCTCAGTGGTATAGTGATGGTTAGTATATACAAAGCCCTGGATTCAATTCCTCACTACCACATGCACATAAAAATCTGGACTTTGTGCTGTTGCTCAAGCAGTTGAGCACTAGCTTTGAGCATAAAACTTAGGGACTGTGTCTAGACACTTACTCAAGACCCAGGATGGGCACGAAAAAAAATATTGAATGTTGTGACTGCAACTCTATAAAGATAAGACTTCAAATACCTCATCACAGAGCAAGCCGGGTGTCTGGTGCTGACAGCTGCGATCTAACCTGACTTAGCCTGAGGTATACCACTACAACCAAGCTCCAATCCTTGTACAATCCTTGTACAAGAGAAACTAGGTACAGTGCTCATGTCCTGAATTCAAGCTCCAGGACTAGTGTATGCACACACACACACACACACACACACACACACACACACACACACACACACACACACACACACACAGAAAGCAGAAGTGAAGCTGTGACACAAAATGGTAAAGCATTAGACTTCTGCCCTCAGCACCCAGGCCCTGTGTTCAATGCCAAAACCTAGCCACCCAAGGCCTAACTAGGAGAGGTCAAAGGTTTCAAAATGTGATGAGCTTCACCAAACGTAGATGACAGGAAGTTTGTGATATCCAACACATGCTTGGATTTCACAAGCTTCCAGAAACCTAGGAGAGGCATCATAGGCCCATCATCACCCTCAGTGAAACATTTCATTAGGTTCAGTGCCCTAGTTGTCTGCCAGAAGGACTCCTGAATTATATTGAGCACTGTATCTGAACACCAGAATATAGTCTCACAAAGGCAGGATAAGTGCATAGTACTTGGACTGCCATGGGACATGGCACAAATGAAGGTTTCCTGTCAAAGCAGAGCACTGGGAAGAGAGATAGCTTGGGGTACAAAGAGGACTTTTTCTCCTGACCTTCAGAGCCCGCCCACACTCCTCCACACTAATTGGCCCAGATGGAGTTGTTTGTTACACAGCTATGCAGGAGTGAGGGCTTTTGTCTGCCTGTACAGACAATGAGAGAGACTTCGTCCAGCAGGCCTGGGATGCAGAGAAACCCTCAGGCCACACTGGAAGCAGCAAGGGGATCCCTGGAACACGCAATGTCATAAAAAGCAATCTCTGTGTTATGAACTCATTGTATTGAATACAAATTTCCTAGGTTGGTGCCATTCATCATAGCTAATCTGGAGCTTCACCTATAGGAATACATCCATACATACACAAAGACATGGAGGTACAGGTTCTTTATGAGGGGGAAGGTCCTGCATTTGAACCATGAGCCTAGGCGTTTTCCCTGAGCCCCTTTTGGTCAAGGCCAGTGTATTAAGCTTGAGTCAAAGCCCCACTTCAGGGGTTTTCTGTGATCTCTTAGAAATAACAGTGTCAAGGACTTTTTTAAGCTGGCTGGATTTAAATTCAGATTCTCTACATCTCAGCCTCCTGAGGATCTGGAATTGCAGTCAGCAGTCACTGGCACTTTCTTTTCTTCTCCATTTTTTTAATCTGGAAAATCTGACTTCTTAATGGGTCATTCCAATGATTTGAACTTATAAGACACTACACAATGTTCTTTATAGCTGCCTTCTCTGCGAAGGATTTTCTCTCCTCATCTTCCACTCTGGACACAGGTTTGAAGCCAAAAGTGAGAAATGAGTGTCACAGGAGCTAATGTCCACAGGACATGCCAGTTCTGTCACTTAACATTGAGCTGAAGTGAATTTACTGTCTCAGGATGAGAAGACTGAAAGCTGAAGCAATCCTCATACTGTCTGCATTGCTCATTTTGCCTTTAAAGTCATCTAATAATTATGAGTGTTTTGTGTCTCCAACCTTAATTATCTAGAACAAACTAGAAGCATCTTCATGTTTCTGTTTTCTCTAGTACCTCTCGACATTTAGACTAAAGGTTTGTGTGGAGTGACTCCTAGGGGAATCCCTGAGGAAATCTACTTGAAGCCTCCTCAGGAGAACACCATTCAAAGCCAGTCCTAGCAGGAATTTCTGTGAGATTCTTGTCTCCAATAAACCACCAGAAAACCAGAAATGGAACAGTGGCTTAGAGGGTAGAGCTCCAGTTGTGAGAGAGAAAGTCAAGCAGGTGATACAGGCCAGACCAGGCAGAAAAGCCTGGGAGTTGCTTATTTTATAGGCCTGTGTCCTTATATGATGCACATTGAAGCTCTCAGCAGCCTTTATTTACATTTTATTATGAGGCCAATGCAGGAACAGTAACAAATCATTCAGGGGAAAAGAAGATCATAGTGTATAGAAATAACTGGTATTCAGAAATTTACCCTTGAGGACACAAACTGTATCATACTTATGTAAAAACTACGATTAAGAAAAAAAGATGAGGGGGCTGGGAATGTAGATTAGTGAGAGAGTGCTTGCCTAGCATGCAAGAAGTCCTGGATTCTATTCTTCAGTAGCACATAGAAAGAAAAAGCCAGAATTGGTGCTGTGGCTCAAGTAGTAGAGTGCTAGGGAAAGTGCTTAAGCTTGGAGTTCAACCCAAGAAATGTCAGAGATAGCTAGGTAGGTAGTTAGTTAGTTAGGTAGGTAGGTAGGTAGGTAGGTAGGTAGGTAGATAGATAGATAGATAGATAGATAGATAGATAGATAGATAGATAGATAGATAGATAGATAGATAGATAGATAGATAGATAGATAGATAGATAGATAGATAGATAGATAGATAGATAGATAGATAGATAGATAGATAGATAGATAGATGGATAGATAGATAGATAGATAGATAGAAAAAATGATACATGAATCTGGTCTTGGATGTCAGGATGAAAGAATGGAACATTTCCCAGTCATGAGGCCTTCTTTATTGTGCCAGGCCACCAGCATTACCTTCACACAGCCACAAAGTAGGAAGACTGTCTCTTTCCCACTTCTCAGGAAGCAAAGGGCCCCAGAGCCAAGAAGGCAAAGTCAGGTTCTAACTCAGGTTCTTGGAAACAGAAGAGAAATGCCCCTGCCTCAACTTGGACTGGGGATTTGCATTAATGATGTGGAGAATGAAGGAAGGAGAAAGGACTGGCAGAGGTAGAAGAAGGGCCTTCAAACCTGACAGATGGAGAGTCAAAAACCCACTCCATAAGACCAGTGAGCAAGGTTTTTCTAGTCTCTTCCTCCCCTCTCCCCCACTAAACTGACTTTCTATTGGTAACCTAAAGATAGCCTGAGGCTCCCTTCACCTGAGGGAGGAAGGTTAGTCATTGTTTGAAGAGGCTGAGAAAAGCCTGACCCTGGTGTAACTCTAACAAATGTTTCAGGTTTCCCCCCATTGGTGACTGTGTCTGGAATGAATGAGGTGGTTTTGCAGCTCACTTCCCTGTTGAGTGTGTACATTCTGCCTCCTAATCCTACAGGCCTAGGTCTCTGTACCTAGCCTGGCTTTTGAACCTGTTTTCTGTCCTTCAAATACAGTGTTACTCTGGAGTTCTTTTGGCTAGCTGGACTAAGGATTGAATCCTGAGAACTTCATTTGAATCTTCGACAGGTCAGTAATGTTTCTTTCCTTCTATAGCTTGAGAACTCTAAGAACATTTAGAGTGAAAGTAACTTCTCATCACCAATGGAAACACACGAAGCTGTTGAACATCTGACCTTTCAGAAGTGGAAGTCAGAGTGTCATAGACTTTCCTGCCCTTGTTGGCTACACCCTGTGATCCTCAGACCTCAGGCTCCTGAGCTAGCGTGATGGGTGTTAGCTACTGGTGCTCTGCTAGGTTCAGAACTGTAATGACATTGATAATACAAGTCAACTGCTTATCTCAAAGGGCTTGGGGAGCATATTAAGCCTTTCAACATTGGACCTTTCAGATCCCTTTAGCACACAAGGTTATAATGCTAGAGACTGCGAGGCTGGGCAAATGGATGTGCTATACTTGAGCCTTAAGCTCTGACTCCAATTCTGGCGTACATCAACTTTAGAATGTTCTCCTAATTAGCAAATAGGAAACGCACTTTGATTAATCCTTACTTGTTTCCAGTTGTGTGTCTTATATCAACCCTGGGCCCTGTTCATGAGCAATTCAGCTCAAAGGTAACACTCTACCACTTGAGTCACAGCGCCACATGGGGTATTTTTTTGGTGGTATCTTGAACATAAGCGTCTAACAGGCTTTCTTTGCCTAGGCTGTCTTTGAACTATGGCCTTCAAATCTCAGCATCCAGAGAAGCTGGGGTTCCAGGTGTGAGCCACCGCCATCTGGCCTATTGTTTTTGAGAGTCCTGGGGCTTCTTTTTTTCAAGGCTAGCACTCTATCATTTGATCCACTCCATTGCTTCTAGCTTTTTCTGAGTATGTGGCACTGAAGATTCAAACCCTGGTATTCATGCATGTTGAGCGAGCTATTTCCACTAAGCCACATTTATAGGTTTACAATCTTATCCCACAACTTGCCTGTACTGAAGAAAAGGTTTCTAAGTATAAATCATTAACGAAATCCCTATAAGAAGGTGTTCAAAGATAAAAACAAAAAGCTCATCCTTGAGCGATACTCTAAACATGTGAAGACTATGACAAATGCCTCCATTTAATTATGTATCATGTTTCAACACAAAAAGTTTTAATGAAAAATGAGTCAATGTCCTAAATTATTGTGTATAATTTTATAATAGATATGCAAAATGTAATAAGTATTATGTGTATAATAATACTAAATAATATAAACAATAAATGAATGAATAAAATAAAAATAAAATAAATACAAAATCAATAATAAAAATCATAATATGTAATAAACATACATATGTAAGTATATATCGTATATTACACATGTATAGAGATATCTTTTCCTTTGCAGGGTCTTCATTCAGGCCGTGGGAACTCTAGCCTGAATTTCTTTTCCTCAAGGACAGTGAGCTTTGCCTTCACCCATGGTGCAAATGAGTTACCTAGATGGTGAGATCAAATCCCAAAAATGGTAGAAATATTGGTCTAGTTCCAAGACAGTGACTTAATTTTTTAATGGAAGCAGTTATGTTTATTGAGTTACATACTGAACATTAAACAAAGCCGTGTAGAATTTTGTACAGCTATTCAGAGGTCCTTCCCTTACTCCAAAAGTGCTTTTCTGAACACTACATTGTTTCTTTTTTTGTATGTTTTTATTGTAAAAATGTTGTACAGAGGGGTCACAGTTACATGAACAAGGTCATGAGTATATTTCCTATTGAGCATTGTTGCCTGCTCCTTTGTTTTCCCCCTACCATCCCTTCCCTCCCATCTCCACAACTACTCCCCCTGCCAAGCTCAGTGACTTAACTTTTTAGTTGTGGCTTGATACGGATTTTGAAATCAAGTAGTGGCAAATCTGCATTTTCCCCACATTGCTACAGACTTACCAAGATCCTGAGTTCAAATCCCAGGCTAGGAAAGAAAACTGAGAGAAATTCCAAACCAGGGAGCTTTATTTTTTTCAATTTAGTTAAATAATTAATTAATTTTTTTCTTTTTTTCTTTTTTTGGCCAAACATGGGGCTTGAACTCAAGTCGTGGCAACTCTGCCTCAACTTGGAACACTCTGGGCTGGGTGCTGCCTCGGAACCCGTACCCAATCCTGGAATCGTAGACCCAGAGGGCTTGTAGGAAAAAAAAGTGGGATAGCACGCAAAGTGGCAAGCTGCAGAGGGCTGGGGGTTTTACGTTTTTTTCTTTGCACGGTGACCATCCTGAGTCTGAATGAGACAGACGGTTGCAAAGTGGACGTGACCTGCCATATCTGAAGGCTGGCATGCTATCAGGGAACCCTTAGGCCAACCTGTCAACAAGTGTGACACCTGTTTTCCTTTCCTGTGAGAGTCCTGGGTGTCAGGCATGATTGAGAACACATCTACAAATCTAGATGCTATGTTATAGGATGTAAACAATATAATACATAGTTAGGTATCATCACAGTCAATAAAATAAATGGTAAATAAATGAATAAAACAAAAAATATAACATAGGCTTAACATCTGTATGGAAGTTCAATCCTATCTTTAAAATGTATATAAGTAGTACGTTTTCCAGGGCTGGGGCTTGAATTCATTCCTAGGGAACAGGCCTGACTTTCTGGTCTTCAAGCATGGTGAGCTTCCCCTTCTCCAACAGTGCAACAGAGTTACCTGGACCCTCTGTTCAAATTCTAGGCCTTGAAGACAAAAATATGCCACACATTCTAAGCCAGGGAGCTTCATTAGCATTTTTAATATGTTTTTAAGTTCATTTCACTTTTATTTGATACATTTTGATTTTATAACATGAGTTTTTCAGAAAAGGTATTTAAACTTTTGCATTTCAGCATAGCACATTGGTGTTTCTATTTTGACCATCTGCCATGAAGAGTGAGAATGAAAATAAGGATGTCATTTCTCCCTAGATGGTCGGGACAGTTAAATTTATTTCTATTTAGTATTATTTCTATAATTATAAAATCTCTGCATTTGTGTCATGTTAGTTTTCCTCAGCTCCTAACATGAAATACACTAGGGGATTCCTGATAGCACAAAAGGTTGGGTTTCTGAATAAAAATTCATTTCTGTGAGGACAGTAGGTAATTGTAAGCATTTTGGGAATAAACTGGATTGTAAAATGAAAAACAACAACATTGGGACTCAGATGTAGCTCAGTAGTGGAGTATTTGCCTAAAGAGCATAAGACTCTGGCAGAAAAGTTTCCTAAAGCTTAGAATGTTAGAATTTTATGATCTGTATGAACAAACTTTTTGTTTTTCGGTCGTGGGCCTGAACTCAGGGGTTATCCCTGTACTCTTCAGCTCAATGCGAGCAATCTACTGCTTGAGTCACAGTGCTACTTCCGGTTTTCTAGTGGTTTATTGGAGATAAGAGTCTCACGGACTTTCCTGTCCAGGCTGGCTTTGAACTGCCATCATCAGATCTCACCCTCCCGAGTAGCTAAGATTATAGGCATGAGCCACCTGTGCCAGGCACGTGAACAAACTTCTTAAAGATGGATTCTGAGAAAAGAAACTTGGAATACAATTTTAGTATAAATAACTTTTGATGCCATGGTTAAGGCACTAATTCAGAAGTATTTATTCATTTGCTGGTTTCTTAGTTTATTTAAAGGTATATTATATATATGCATTATTAATATGTATACATATATATTATTAAAAACATAGATTTGAAGTGTACGTAAGAGCATATGTGCTCATGTAAAGTTATACAACTGCACAAGCTTCATTATTTTTTTTCCAGGTTGGTTGGTACCATAAATTAGGTGGGATTTTTGTACTGCTGTTTTGTTCTCTGTTTTTGGAAGATTTCTCTGCCCCACCGTCCCTGCACTTGAACTCAGCTTGCTCTTTCTTGGCTTGGTAGTTCATAGCTCATTTTCTACCACTTCAACCCATACCTGTAGCCGGGCTTTGTTCCAGTTAATAGGAGATGATTTCTCTCAGGCGTTTTTGCCTTCATTGGCTTTGAAATTTCATCTTCCAGTTCTCAGCCTCCTGAGTAGCTAGGATTACAGATGTGAGCCATTGGTGTGCCTAGGGATAAATTAGAATTTGGTTGGTGTATTCTTTCTGTTTTTCTAAGCAGGGGATCATGGATCATCTACTATAGAATTTCTGTGAGTGTCCTGGGTCTGAAGTAAGTTATAATATACATATGCAAATCTGTATAGTTCTCATAAGATGTAATGAACTTAATACGTGTTATAAGTGTAGTAATAGTCAATAAATATAATGAATGAATAATACAAAAATAAATACCCTCAAAGCAATATGCAGTAAACATGAGTATGTAGATATTCATCATTTTTTCAAATGTGGATGAATATTACTTAACAGGGCTGGGGATTGAATTCAGGCCTAGGGAACAGGCCTGAATTGCTTGTATTCAAAGAAGTGAGTTTCTCCATCCTCCACAGTGCATTGGAGTTTCCCAGACTCCAAGTTCAAATCCCAGGCCTGGAAGAAAATAAATGAGCATGAATTCCAAGCCAGGGCAATCCATTAGTATTTTTAATATTTTAAAAAAATTTAAATTTATTTTATTTTTTATATATTTTATTTCAATTTTTTTTATTTATTTATTTATTTATTTATTTATTTATTTATTTATTTATTTATTTATTTATTTAAGCACGGGGCTTGAACTCAGGTTGTAGCAACTCTGCCTCAGCCTCCATCATCCTAAGCTGGGATGGTGCAGCTTCTGGGCCCACAGCCATTCCTGGGATCCTAGGTCTCAGGGGCTGACAGTAAAACAAATTGAAAACGGCAACAAAAATTTGCCGCGAACTGAAGTCTGTCAACGGTTTCTTGGTTTTCCTTCCTTGCATGGTGACCAACCCAGATCCAATGAAACGGCTGCAACCTGTAGATCAGCGGACATTTCTGAAGGCTGGCAGGCTGGCAGCGAAGCCATAGGACAATCTGGACACCTAGGCCATGAGTTTGAATCCTGGTCATGCCACTTAAAAAGGGCGGGAGAGCCCAGGAAACTATTGCCTGATCATAGGAACACCAGAGGAATGTGATCAATGTCATAGTTGGATGAGGAGTTTGTCAATCAGTCTAACATAAAATTAAACCCAGTATTCAAAAGATGTGGATTGATTATCATTCATAGTTTATTATGCATTAAAAGAATACGTGTGTGTGTGTGTGTGTGTGTGTGTGTGTGTTTTGTCAGTAGTGGGTCCTGAATTCTGGGCCTGGGCACTCTCTCTCAGCTTTTCAACTCAGGGCTAGTGCTGTAACATTTGAGACACAGCACCATTCCCGGCTTTTTCTGATCATGTTGTGCTGGGGAATTGAACCTGGGGCTCATGCATGCAAGACAAGCGCTCTCCCAGTGAGCCACCTTTCCAGCCCCTAAAAGAATACTATTGCTTAAATAGTTCTCACTACTTACCTGTGAATCACTAGGAAGGAAGTATATGTCATTGAATATAAGAAAGACATCACTTGCAGTATCTACATTTCTAAATATATATTTATTTGTATACTACCATCTTCATAGAAAGGTTTTGCTATTTTGGCCAAACCTGTGTCTCCATCCCAGGTCCTGGGATCCAGCTGGCATCTGAATGTGCTAGAGGCTGTTGTGCTGACACTCACCCATTCATGAGTTGGGCCTTCTAGGTCCTGAGTTCAGGCCCCAGCATTGCCAAAAATGTCTTCTTGGAGTAAGATTCCAAGTGTGATACCTGTTTTCCTTTTCTGTGCAAGTGCTGGGTGTCAGGTATGATGTATATAATATGTCTGAAAAGCTACATGCTATGGAATAGATTTGAACGAATGTAATAAAGGTTATAAGAGTACTCACAGTCAGTCCATAAATAAATGGTAAATAAACAAATAAATAATAAAATATCATGAATCATTCCAACAAACACGATATAAACTGAATGTATGGATGTAAGTATAAATCATATAATAAACATATCTATATATGTTATGTTCTCCAGGGCTGGGGCTTGAATTCAGATCTAGTTAACAGGTTTGAATTGCTTGTCTTCAAGGAAGGAGGGCTTCCCTTTCCTCACCCTCCCCCCCGGAATGCATCAAAGTTACCCAGATTCCAATGTGACATCCCTGGCCTGGCAGATAACAAAATGTCATGAAAGCCAAGAGAGGGAGCTTCAGTAGTATTGTTAATTAATTAATTTATTGCTAAGCACGGGGCTTGAACTCAGGTGGTGGCAACTCTGCCTCAGTTTTCATCACCCTATGCTGGGATGGTGCAGCCTCTGGACCCACAGCCATCCTGGGGGGCTGACAGGCAAACAAAATGAAAACACCACCCAAAAAAGCCGCAAACCACAGAAGGTCAGCAGTTTCTGTTTTTGTTCCTTGCACCGTGACCATCCTGGGTCTGAATGACATGGCTGCAACCTGTAGGTCACCTGGCATTGCTGAAGTCTGGCAGGCTGTCAATGAAGCCATAGGCCAACCTAGACACTAGTCCCTGAGTTCTAATCCTGATCATATCACTTAAAAGGGCCTGGAGAGCCTAAGAAACTATTTCCTGTCCATAGGAACACCAGAGAAATGTGATTAATGCCATGGTTGGATGAATAGTCCCTCAATGAGTCTAGCATAAAATTAGACCCAATAATCCAGGACACAGATTGATTTTAATTCATAGTTTATTATGCATTAAAAGAATGCTATTGGGGGCTGGGAAGGTGGCTCAGTGGTAGAGTGCTAGCCTTGAGTGATGAGCTGAGGGACAGTGCCCAGGCCCAGATTTTAGGCCCCACGTCCAGACCCAAAGGAAAAAAGAATACTATTGATTAAATGGAATCCCCACTGAATACATGAGAATTAGTAGGAACGTAGTATATGTCATTGAATACTAAATAGACAGCTCTGGTAGTACCTAAATACCTAAATTTATATTTATTTATATACCACCATCATCATAGAAAGTTACTGCTATTTTGTCCAAACCTGGGGCTTGAACCTAGGTTCTGGGATCCACTTGTCAGCTGAATGGGCTAGAGGCTGCGGTGCTGACACTCACCCATTCATGGATTGGGCCTCTCCGGCCTTCAGATCAGGTCCCATCATTGTCAAAATTTACTACCTGATGTAAGATTTCAAGTGTGACACCTGTTTTCCTTTTCTGTGCAAGTTCATAATATGTCTGCAAAGTTACATGCTATGTAATAGATGAGAATAAATGTAATAAATGTTTTAGGTGCACTTACAGTTCATAAAATAAATGCTAAATAAACAAATCAATAATAAAACATAATGAATCACTCCAACAAACACAATATAGAGTGAATATATAGATGTAAGTATAAATTGTATATTTAATATGTCTATAAATTTTATGAGGGGTTGAATTCAGGCCTAGGGAAGTGTTTAGTTCATGCACGATTCTCATAGGAAATGATAGGCAAGACATGGCACAACGATTATTTTTATTTAAGAGTTCATGAAGTGTGACAATAAGAATCACATTCAGGAACTGGAGACAATGGGAAAGATCCAAGAATCAGTACTCACATGTTAGATAGGATTCCAACACAGCCCGCCACATCTCCTACTCTATCCAAATAGGTATTTATTAGCATACTAGCTTCAGCTTGTGAATGGATGAATATTGTGCCACCGGGGATCGATCTCAGGTCCCGGGTACAACCTATCTCTTTTGTTGCTCACAGGCCAGTATCCTCACCTAGACCCTTTTGCCAATTGGGCCTGCTAAGCTCTGAGTTCAAAACCCAATACTGCCAAAAGATGAAATCTGATGTGAGAAGCCCATCGATCCACCTGTTTTCCTGTCCTGTGAAAGTCGTAGGTCTCAGGGAGGATGGAGAATTTTATATAGGCAACTCTATAGTCATAGGAAAAGGTTGTCATCTGTGTCGGCACAGTTATGTCTGTAATCATACTCAATAAAACACAAAATGCATCCATGACTAAGACACACAATAAAAAGAGTAACTATGTAAATAGACATCCTATGTGTAAAATATGTGGGTATATTATTTTTGCCAGTGCTGGGGCTTCAAATCAGACCCTGCAACCTGGCCTGATATTGTAGTCTCCAAGGATGGTGAGCTTCCCTTTCCCCCACAGTGCTATAGATTTACCCAGACTTGAGTTAGAATCCCAGCTGTGGCAGAAAAATGGTGTGAGTTCTGATCCAGGGTGCTTTATTTATATTATCATTATTATTATTATTATTATTATTATTATTATTATTATTATTATTATTATTATTATTATTATTACCAAGGAAAGGATTTCAAGTTTGTGGAAACTCTGCTTCAGCTTCAATCATCTTAGGTTGGTGGGCTGCCATTGGCCCATAGCCGATCCTGGGATCCTAAGCCTTGAAGTCTTGCAGGAAAACACAGAGAGAGAGAGAGAGAGAGAGAGAGAGAGAGAGAGAGAGAGAGAGAGAGAGAGAGAGAGAGAGAGAGAGAGAGAGAGAGAGAGAGAGAGAGAGAGAGAGAGAGAGAGAGAGAGAGAGGGAGGGAGAGAAAAAAAGCCAAGGGATGGATTTTTTTTACATTTTGTTTCTTTCCATGGTGAACATCCTGGGTCTTAATGACATGTCTACAAAGGGTTCTTCACCTTGCATTGGTGAAAGCTAGCGGGATATCGGGGAAGCCATAGGACCATGCAGCAATGTAGGCCCTGAGTTCGAGTCCTGGTCCTGACACCTACCAATGGGGGAAATCCCAAGGGACTCGTTCCTGTGCATGGAAATACCAATGGAATGTGAGCAAACTCATGATTGAATGAGAAGTTTCTGCGTGAATCAGTCTAGTCTAAAATTAGATGCAATGATCCTAGCACCCTGATTGATCTTAATGAATAGTTTATTAAGCATGAAAAGAATCCTATTCCTTCAATGGTGGCACGGTAACTACCTAAGAGTTGGTAGGAATGTAGTTGATAGATAGATGTCTCTGGCACTCTATACATACATATATGTGTATATATATATATATATATATATATATATATATATATATATATATATATATATATATGTATAGGTATACTACCACCTGCCTATCCATGTATGGCTATTTTGTCCACCCTTGTGGCTCAATCTCAGGGTCTGCGAACTGCCTGGCAGCTTCCTGGGCTAGAATTTGCTCTGCTGACACACCCATTCATGAATTGGGTCTGCTAGGCCCTGAGTCCAGGTCCCAGCACTGCCAACAATTGGATCGTGGAGTAAGAAGCCTAGTGTGACACCTGTTTTCCTTTTCTCTGAGAGTCCTGGGTGTAAGAACTACCTTCAACTTATGAAGGGATGACTGCTGTGTGCCGTCCCCCCCCCACCTACGGGCTCCATCTCAAGTCCTGGGAAAGGCCTTCCTCAATAGTGGCTCACAGGCTGGTGTGCTCACATGGACCCATTTGTCACTTGGGTCTGCTAGGCCCCGAATTCAGATCCCAGCAGTGCCAAAATTGACGCTGATGTCAGAAGCCAATCATTGCACTTGTTTTCCTTTCCTGTGCAAGTCCTGAGTCTCAGCTAGGATGGAGAATGCATGGGTCACCCTGTGGCCATGGGAATAGGTTGTTATCCATGTCAGCTCAGTTATACTTGTCATCATATACTTAAGAAAATACACAATACATCCATGAATAGCATACAAAGTAGAATAATTACACTAAATGCACAATGCAGTCCACACACAGATGTGAATATATATCCCATGTTTAAGTGATCCATTCAGGACTATTGTGGCCTCCCTGGGGTTTGATCTCTGTTCCTGGGAAAGGCCCAGCTACTTAGTGGCTCACAGGCTGGTGTGTTCACCATGACCCATTCACCAATTCGGCTTGCTAGGCCTTGAGTTCAAATCCCAGCACTGCCAAAAGATTCACCTTGATGTGAGAAGCTAGTCATTGCACCTATTTTCCTGTGTTGTGCAAGTACTGGGTCTCAGCTAGGATAGAGAACACATAGGCAACTCTATACTCATGGGAATAGGTTATCCAAGTCAAAACATTTATATCTGTCAACCAATACTCAAGAAAATATGCAATACATCAATGAATAAGACACAAAATAAAGAGAATGACTACACCAAATTCAAGATGCTGCCCACCCATGTATGTTAATATAGATCCTCTCTTTAAATGATGAATTTATGACTTTTTTGGCCCTCACCAGGGCTTCATGTCAGGTTTTGGGAATGGCCTAGCTCCTTAGTTCCTCACAGGTTGGTGTGTTCACCATGACCCATTCTGACCCACTCACCAATTGGGCCTGCTAGGCCTTGAGTTCAAATCCCAGCACTGCCAAAAGATTCACCTTGATGTGAGAAGCCAATTGATCCACCTGTTTTCCTGTCCCATAAAAGTCATGGGTCTCAACGAGGATGGAGAATTCTATATAGACAACTCTATAGTCATGGGAATAAGTTGTCATCCACATTAACACAGCTATATCTATCACCATACTCAATAAAATACACAATACATCCATGAATAAGAAACAAAATAAAAAGAATAACTACACTGAATGCAAGATGCATATCACACCTGTAGGTAAAGAGAGATCCTAAGTTTAAAAAAGGTGGGCTTGTTATTTTGTCCAGTGCTGGTGCTTCAAATCACGCCTTGGACCAGGCCTGACATTCTAGTCTTCAAGAATGGTGAGCTTCCCCTTCCCCCAAAGTGCAACAGAGCTACTCAGACTCCAGTTCAAATCCCACCACTGACAAAAGATTCATTCTGTTGTCAGAAGCCAGTCGTTGAACATGTTTTCCTCTCCTGTGAAAGTCCTGAGCTTCCACTAGGATGTAGAATGCATAGGCAACTCTATAACCATTGGAACAGGTTGTCATCCATGTCAGCACAGTTATACCTGTCACCATACTCAGTAAAATACACAATAACTCCATGAATTAGACACAAAATAAGGAGAATACTTGCACCAAATGCAAGATGTTGTCCACACATGTATGTAAATATAGATCCTATATTTAAATTATGAATTTATTACTATTTGGCCCTCCCTGGTACTCGATGTCAGGTCCTGGGAACGGCCTATCTCCTTCGTTGCTCACAGACTGGTGACCCTTGACCCTTTCTCCAATTGGGCCTGTAGGCTCTGAGTTCAATTTCCAACACTGCCAAAAGATGAATCCTGATGTGAGAAGCCCATCGATTCACCTGTTTTCCTGTTCTGTGAAAGTCCTGTGTCTCAGATAGGGTGGAGAATGCATAGGAAACCCTATAGCCATGGTAATAGGTTGTCATCCATGTAAGCACTGTTATATCTGTCACCTTACTCAGTAAATTACACAATACTTCCATAAGACAGACAATAAGGAGAAGTACACCAAACACAAGATGCTGTCCACACATATATGTAAATATAGATCCTATGTTTAAATTATGAATTTATGACTATCGTGGCCCACCCTTGGGATCAATGACAGATCCTGGGAATGGCCTAAAGCCTTTGTTGCAAACAGGCTGGTGTGTTCACCTTGAGCTATTTGCCAATTGGTCCTGCTAGGACATGAGTTCAGATCCTAGCACTATCAACAATTGGATCATGGAGTAAGAAGCCAAGTGTGAAACCTTTTTTCCTTTTCTCCGAGAGTCCTGGGTGTCAGACTTGATGGAGAACACATCTACAAATTTAGACCCCATGTAATAGGATGTCATCAATGTAATAAAGGCAATGGGTGTCATCACTGTAAAATCAATGGTAAAAAATTAATAAAACAAAAAGTACAAGGAACAACACATCAAACGTGTATGGACTGAGCATCCATAGGTAAGTACAAATCTTGGCTTTACAATGTATATAAATAGTATGTTTTCCAAAGCTGGAGCTTGAATTTTGCTTAGAGTACAGGCCTGATTTTCTTATCTTCAAGTACAGTGAGCTTCCCCTTCTTCCACAGTGCTGCAGATTTACCCAGACCCTGAGATCAAATCCAAAGCCTGGCAGAATAAATGGGGTGAATTGTAAGCCAGGGAGCTAATTTCTTTTAATTTTTTTTGCTCAGCAGGGGGCTTGAACTCAAATTGTGGCAACTCTGCTTCAGCTTCGATCATCCTATGCTGTGGTGCAGCTACTGGACCCACAGCAAGTCCTTGGATCCTAGACCCCTAGGCCTTGTGTGGCAAAAATATACAGAAAAATGAGGTGAGATGGCCTTTTTATATTTTCTTCCTTTGCATGGTGACCCTCTTGTGTCTGAATGACACTGTTGCACAGGGTACTTCACCTTGCATTGCTGAAGGTTGGCAAACTATTGGGGAAGCCATAGGCCCATGTGGCAATGTAGGCCCTGATTTCGAATCCCCATCCTGACACCAATCAATGACAGGAGATACTAAGAGACTCATTCCCATCCATGGGAATAACAAGGTAATCCTATCAATGTCACAATTGAATTAGTTGATTGTGAATGAAGCTCCTATAAAATCAGACCCATCATTTCAGGAGACTGATTTTATTTAATATATATGAAGCATTAAAAGAATACTATTACATACAGGAATGCAATAATTTCAGATATTGATTGATTTAATTAATATTTTGTTAAGAATGAAAATGACAATAATTACATGGAGGCATAATATATACCCAAGAATTAGTAGGAATGTAGTCTGTATAACTAAATAATATATAGGCATCTCTGGCACTCTATAAAGATATTTATTTATTAGAGTACTACCATCTGCATGTCAGTCTGTTCTTATTTTGTCAACTGCTGTGGCTCTATCTCAGGTACTTGGAACTGCCTGTCAGCTCAATTTGCCACAAGATGGCATGCTGACACTCACCCATTCATAAATTGGGCCTTGCAGGCTGTGATTCAGATGCCAGCATTCCCAAACAATGAATCGTGTAGTAAGAAGCTGATGGTGACACATGTTTTCCTTTTCTGTGAAAGTCTTGGGTGTCAGGAAGGATGTGCAATACATATGCAAATCTATATCCTATGTAATAAATGTAATCACTGTTCTATGTGTCATAATAGTCAATAAAATGAGTAGTCAATACATGAATAAAACAAAAAATAAAATGAATAACTACACTGAATGCAACATATGTATATAAATATAAATCTTATATTTAAAATACACACAAATAGGATGTTTTCTAGTGGTGGGCATCGATTTCAGGCTTAAGGAACAGACCTGAATTTCTTGAATACAAGGAGGCAAGCTTCCCCTTCCCACACAGTACAACAACAGTGTTACCCAGACCATGAGTTCAAAACCCAGTCATGGCAGAAAAAATGGCATCTCCATGCTATGTGATGCTCAATTTTTAGGTATTTCATTTGGGCTCCATTTAATGAATGTGATTGTTTAAATGTTTCATAAAGTATTAATTAAAATCGACCAGTGTCCTATAATATAATTGTGTATAATTTTAACCTTGAAATATTCAAGAACTGCCCATTTAATCATAACATACATCACATTCCATTGGTAATCATATGAATAGTAATGAGTTTTTTAGGATCTCCTGCCATTTGGAGGTGGCAGGACCAGGATTCCAACTGTGGGCTCCAGCTCCTACCACTTAAACCTGAGGATAGGGAACTCACAAATCTGTCCAAATACATCAGTAAGACTAATGATTAGGCAGGCACCAGTGTCTCCCAGCAGTCCTCCTTGATACTTACAAGATTGTGATAGGAGGATCATGGTCAAAGTCACCCTAGGCAGGAAAGTCCTTGAGACTCCTGTCCAACTTGTGCCAACAAAACCAGAAGTAAAGCCGTGTGGCTCCATTGGTAGAGGGCTAGCCTTGATCAAAAGCAGCTCACAGACTGTGCCCAGATCCTGAGTCCAAGGTCTGGGACTGGGAACAAACAGACATACACAACAATCTGTGCAGCCATCCAGATAAAGCAGGTCATCTTCTTGCCCCCAACTGTATTGGACAGAGTTCCGTGGGAAAGGGGCTGCCATCATCTTGACTCTGCCCATTCTGCCTGCATCCCAGGATTCTGGCCAAACCTTCATTCTTTCATGGTTCTTTCTGACCAATGGGATACAAGAATGGTGGCCATGCCCACATTCCATGCTGCACAGTAGCACTGGCATTCCCTCTGTAGGTTGACACCACTACCAGCAGTTGAGGAAGGTAGAGGTGGCTGAGTGATGAGCAAGAGACTCGAGGCCTAGGAGGAGAGGCCTTGCTCAGGCCCACAATGTGCCTGCCTGTGCTCCGGCCCCCTTCTCCCCTTCCCCGTGGCACAGCATTTCAAACCTGGTGCTGCTGGCTCAAACCCATGTTGCCTCTTGGATTCTTCAGGCAATGGTGCAATGGTGCGCCACCAGCCAGCTTGTGGGCCTGACCTGGTCCTGGCCTCCTTATCCTCTGCTTATCCAACAGCTTTTGTCTGCAGCACATGTGAGTGGTGGCCACACAGGCCCGCTCCCTGTGACCCCATATCACCCCCCATCCCGACCAGGACTGCACCTCCTCTGTGCCCCACAGTCTGGCCCACGCCCTGACATAAATGTGCCTCAGGGGTGGGTGTGGTGTTGACTCAGAATCTCATCCCCATCCCCAGCATCTAGTGTCCCAGGAAATGGGGAGATGCAAGGTTACGTGAGGAGTGGACGCCACAGAGCCCCTTGCCTGGAGCAGTGGGAGCCACACAGCCGCACATCTGTACCCTTCCTTTCCTTGGTGGGAACCTGGTGGCTTTAGTCAGAGGTGGGGAGCAGCATGTCCACACCTGCCTTCTGCGGTCTTTTCCATTTTTCTGGGGATGGGAGGCATTGGATGCAGAAGATAGATCCCCTTTGCAGTGTGAACCCTTGTTTTCTGTGCTCAGTCATCCTTTCACCTGAAGACAGAGAGACAGAGACAGAGAGACAGAGAGACAGAGAATCTTTCTCCTTGTACAGCCTGACTGTGCTCAGGTGAGTCATCAGTTGGCAAATTGCAGGTGCCACATGGATGAGTCTTCTGTCACCAGTCTAGATGTGTGTATGTTTGTTGTGTGTGTGTGTGTGTGTGTGTGTGTGTGTGTGTGTGTGTGTGTGTGTGTCTATGTGTGTGTAGAAGTGGGTTGTAACAAGAAGGCTGAATGCTTTGGTAACTTCTACCTGCTATTTTTGTGGCATGCATGGTCTTCATAGTTGAAGTCTGGGAGCACTGTTAAATTAGAAGAATAAGGGATCTGTATACCCTGGAGCTGCATAGGCCCTTGGGCCTGGTTGGTGGCAGTGGGAGCTTGGGAGGACCTAGGAGTACAGCCTGCAGGGGATGGCTCCCCGGAGGACAGAGAGCATGGCCAAATTTAGTAAAGATATCAGTCCTGCTAGTATGGAGTGCAACAGCATAGGTCAGACTCTGGGTCTTCTCATCATGACCTCTGATGGGCGAGGCCAACCCTATTTTAAATCTTGAGCTGTTATCTTCCGATCTCAACCTCCTGAGTACCTAGGATTAAAGGCATGAGCCTCTGGCACTGGGACTCTGGTTCTTTTTGGTATATTAAGGTTTGACCTCAAGGCCTTAGGCTTGCCAGTCAGGTCTTCTACCAGCTTTTCTGTCTTGGGCATTTCTGAGATGGAGAATTAATATATGCTCAGACTGGGGTGGATCACAATCCTCCCATCTGTGACAGGCATGAGCCACCAGGCCCTGTCCCCTGTAGTTGGAATGGTAGACATGTAGAGCCATGCTCAGTCAGTGGTTTAGATGGATTGTCCCAAACTCAGTCCACAGCAGCCCATTTTTGACCACAGGTGAAGCTCTGGGTTGGATCTCAACCATTGGACTTCAATCTCCTCATAGGACAGTTGTGAGGAAACAAGGGATTAATACAGAGGGATCTCTGGAGCAAGGCCAGGCACAGAGGGAGGGGCTGTCAGATACGGTTTGTGGCAGTTCTGTGAGAATATGACAGGAAGATACCCAGAAAGATCTCAGATGGTGGGTGTTATTAATGTTGTGACTGGTATGGGATTATGAAACAAAACATGACTCTCTTTAATACCCAATCCCCATGAGGAACGGGATCCTTCACTTTGTTCAGTTTTGAAGCTGGGGAAACTGAGGTACAGAGAAGCTGAGTGACCTACTCATGACTCCCAGCTGAAAGAATCTGGGCCTGACATCTCTGCCATGCTCCCTAGATCAATGGGTGTTATTCAGTCTACTTCTTGTGGTGGGAAGTCCATTTCTTTTCAGTCGTGGGGCTTGAACTCTGGGCCTGGGCTAGCTCCCTGAGCCCCTCAGCTCTACTCTAGCACTCTACCACTTGAGTCACAGCACCACTTCCAGTTTTCTTGTGGTTCTTTGGAAATAAGAGTCATACATGTGTTCCTGCCTGGGCTGACTATAAACAACAATCCTCATATCTCAGCCTCCATTGTACTTAAGATTATAGGCCTGAGCCACAGGAACCTGGCTTAAGTGTAATTCTGACCTTCTTTCTTTTTTTCTCAATCTCTCAGGAACTGATTGAATGGGTGCTGGAGGAGGTGGCCCAGCATCCCCAACGTGGTTGGTACCAAGGTGGCCCTCTCATTCTGGAGGTGGGCTGTGGGTCAGGAGCTGTCTCGCTCAGGCTATTGTACCAGTTCCATGAGGTAAGTCCCTCTGTGCCATGGCTAGACCGTAACAGTTATTCGTTGTCCATCTAGCCTTACTGGATTCAGTACTGTGATCAATGCCCTTTTCTAGCAAAAATTTCTGGCTGAAATTATGATACATAGTTACAGAATGAAAATGTAATGCCATTTAAAGAGTCATTTAGGGTTCTGGGAATGTGACTTCACGGTACAATGATTGCCTAGCATGCATGAAACCCTGGGTTCAATTCTTCAGTAACACATAAACTGAAAAAGAAACACTGGAAGTGGTCCTGTGCCTCAAGTGGTAGAGGGTTAGAATTGAGAGAAAAAAAAAAAGCTGAGGAATAATTCCCAAGCGCTGAGTTTCAGCCCCAGGACTGCCAAAACAACAACAGCAACAACAACAATGAACATTTAGTTAGTAAATGCAAAATAAAGAACCCAAACTTGGAATATATAGTTGTTCCTCCCATCCTGATACTTGACAATAGTCCCTAATTCATGTACTTTACCTATGTTAGGATAATGTGCTGAAAAAAAAAGTTTTGTTCACTTGGTCATGGCAATTAATGCCAGGAATGTGCTTAGATGTCAGGTGAAGATTAATTCTGGAAATTCAAAGATTCCAGGCTTTTGAGTGGGGTCACTGCTAATCACAATGAGAAGGGTAGTCTATGTGAGATTTGGAAATCATTTTGGCCAGTCATAGCACCAAAAATTCAGAGGTTAATTAACAGTTGTGACAGAAGAGAAAGAATAACTCCAGATGGAAGGAAAGAAATGATAGTATCTAAGGTATAACAGAACAGTTCTAGGGAACCATATTTGGTTATTGAAGAACTAGTTATCAACTAGGCTTATTCCTCATTTCCTTTAGCATTCTAAATCTCTTAGGCTAGATAAATGTATCTCCTTCTATGCTGTTCTTTCATACCTGATCTCCTTTGCTTTCTAAAAATCTGTCTTTCTATATTTGTTTATAAACATTTACTGATACTAAATACACCTATACAGATGTCACAGGATGCTAATGTAATGGCCACATAGCTCATGAATCATTAATGAAACAAAATGGAAAAGGAGGACATAATTACTGCTACCTCAATTTTTCCGAAAAGCTGCAATGTCATCATTTGGTTAAAATTTCCATTCTTTGTCTACACAGTGTCATTCAGTGCACATAAATGCAAATATGAGCCGGGTTCTGGTGGCTCATGCCTGTAATCCTAGCTACTCAGGAGGTTGAAACCAGAGGATTGTGGTTCAAATCCAGCCTGGTCAGGAAAGTCCATGAAACACTTATCTTCAATTAGCCACCAGAAACCCAGAAGCGGTGTTGTAGCTAAAGTGGTAGAGCATTCTTGATGAGCTGAAGAGCTGAGAGACAGTGCCCAGGATCAGTGTTCCATACCCACCATCAACAAAAAAGTGCAAATATGGCGTTAAGTTTCCCACAAAGGAATGATGAAGTCAATAGAAATCTTCCCAAAGGAGTCAGTACATGTACTTTTGCTGAGTTATTTAAGTTATGGCTTCTTTGCTGAACATATTCTCTTCTTTAAAAATTGTCAAATATTAGCTTTATAGTAAACTTCATCTAATATTTCTTGGTTCAAAAGAGAAGTCCATCCAGTTGATGTCACTTAGCTTTCTTACTGTCTTAGTTCAAAGCCAACCACGCATGAGAGTCTGTCAAACTCTTATCTGTAATTAAACACCAAAAACCCAGAAGTGAAGTTTTGGCTCAAGCAGTAGTGTACTAGCTTTGTGGGCAGGTGGGAAAGAAAGACAACTGTTCAGGGACAGGGTCCAGCATCTGAGTTCAAGCCCCAGAATCAGAACAAAATAAACAAACAAGCAAACAACACAAACCCTAGGTATTTCTTTGGGACTCTCCTTAAAGTAGTAGTGGTCTGAGAAGAGGCTGGTTTTGCTGATCATACTCACTGGATCCTGCTTTTTTGAAATCTTTATTGCTATGGAAAACTCAGGAACAGACTAAAGGAATTGATAACTGACTCCTGCAACAAGAGAATCATCTCAAGAGTGAAACATCCATCCATAAGACACTTCAAAACCTCCATATCTTTTTTTCTTTGCAGTAGAACACTTTTAAAACAAAGTTTTTTCCTTTTGTTCTATGCTGGCCTTCAAATGGCATATTGTTTCCTTCTGTAATATTCTCAACTACAAGTTTACAGACAAGTTTTTTTTTTAATTTAATTTTATTGCAAAGATGCTGTACAGAGGGTTACAGTTCCATGAGTAAGGCAATGAGTACATTTCTTGTTGAGCATTGTTACCCCCTCCCTTATTCTCTCACTATCCCTTCTAACATTCTTTAGATCTTTGTAAAGCCAAATTTCCACTGGTATAATTTAATTCTGCCTAAAGAATATTCCTTGCTAAAATTAAAGGAATTTCTGTGGACCTTACAGATCTGCTGACAATAAATTCTAACTTTATTAGCCTAAAAATGTCTATTATGCCCTAAAATTTGAAGATATCTTTGCTGTTTCAAGAATTCAAGGTTGACAGTTTCTTTCCCCCATCACTTTAAAGACTTTGCTCTATGATAGTTCTTAAGTGTGTTTCTCTGTGTGAATTGTGTCCTTTTCGTAAAGGCTGATTTTGAGATTTTCTTTTTAGTATATATTTTTTTGTAATTTAACTGTTAAAGCACCTTGGTATAGGACTCTGCCATATAAATTCTAGGGATTATTACCAAACTCCCCTTATTGCTTCTCTTGTAAAGATGAGTAGGTAGGAAAACATAGATACTATAGAGGCAAATTCAGTGCTACTGGCTTCAGTATATGAACTCTCCATGAGACAGGCACTATTATTCTCTTTGTATATAGGAAGCTAGAATGGCTAAATAACTTTTCTCAGTCAGGCATCCAATAAGTGGTAAAACCAATGAGTAAAGAACACACTCAGAAATGTCAGGGAGAAAGTTTCCTTCAAGCCTTGAATTCTTTCCTCGTACAGAAAAAAGGAAAGCAAAAGTCAACTTGAACTTTGTCATTCCTCTATGTTCAATTGCTCTCCTGAGATCAATTTCCATATCTAGTAACAGTTACTTCCACTTACTTCCAGTAACAATCTATGGTGCTGCTCGAGATAAAATGAATGTTTTCTGGCTTCATTGAAATAGCACAAGGACACATTTGGAAATGAGGTAACACGTATTTCAGAGACAATTTAGTAAAGAGAAAATATGAAATTTAAATTCCTTATGAATACTTTATTCATGAGTACATTTTGTTCAAACTTCTATAGTGCTCTGTAAATTAAGGTGAATTTTAAATGGGAAGAAGATTCTCAGATCATTTTTTGTGAGTGTATGTGCTGTGCCTTAATTTCCCAATTGTACATGAGTTAACAGTAAAAGAAACAATAGCAATAATAGGAGAGAGAAGTTCTGTGTTTATATAAAACGGTTTAGTAAAATATAGAAGACTCTACAAATAAGACAACATTGAAACAATAAAGCCAAGTCCAGTATGTAGATTTATGGGAGTGATATAGAGAAAGCATTACTCCTATATGGAACATGAAGCCACTTCCTTTCTAAATCACGCTTGCTAATCACCTAATTTTGTAAAAAGGAGAATGGAAGAATGATTCTGTTTCCAATGCAAGTCATATATGAGATAATGGACTTAAATGGAAAAAAAGAGTGTATCTTGCGAGAATAGGAATTATACTAGCAATGAAACTGGTGGCTAAGATCACATTTCTTTTTTTATCCTTTTCTTATATTCTTTTTGTAGTTGTTGCTCATGGTATTTGAAATCTGGGACTGGGCGCTGTCCTTCTGCAATGCAGCTCAAGGCTGGTGCTCTTCCACGTGAGCCACAGTGCCACTCCCAGTTTTCTGGTAGTTATTGGAGAAAAGAGTCTCCAGAACTTTCCTACCTGGGCTGGCTTTAAATCCCAATCCTCAGACCTCACCACACCCAGCTTAGGATCATATTTCTAACAGTGTACACTCAAGATATGTAATGTATATGTCCATCTATCTTTATATTAATTCTTGCGTTAAAAAGCTGGGCTACAGAATAGACTTTACACTCACAAAATTGTTTGTAGTTCAAAAGTTGATACTCCTGGAAAAATAAAACCTAAGAATGTAAAGGAGTCTGAGAAGTTCAATTTGCATCCAGTCTGGGCAGAACAGGCTTTGAGAGACTACCTATAATTAAACAGCCAAAAGCTGGAATACCAGTCATGAGCAAGATTGCTGAATAAGAGCTTGAGGTTTTTGCATACATATATACAAACATACACCTACACACAGAGGGACTTACATGTGCACACAAAAATACACAAATAAAACAATTCTCAGAATATGTAGAAAAGTTAGAAAACAATAAAAAATATATCCTGAGTAAGACTAGAATCAAGTGATAATTTTTAATATTAGAAAGCCCTCAAGTGAAATTTCCCCCCAAAAGTTGAGAACCTTACATAGGTAGGAATCAGAGATAGTAAGAGTGTCAAGCAACATTATTAACGGAATAGGATTCGTGGAGCAATGAATCAGGGAACCCTGTAGGTACATATGAAAATGTTCATATCTTCTGTCAAATGTTAGAACATCTTTGAAGATAGTACATAAACAGTCTGAGCAGTCAGTCTAGTGGATAAGATCATAGGAGAAATTCAGAATTGCTAGTCTGTTTGTAGAGTAAATAAATAAACTATGGCAGGACAATGTGATACAAGCCTTGTATTCTAGCACTTCGACAGGAGATTAGAGAATGGAATTACATTGCGATATCTTCCCTGGACCAGGTAGAATAATTTTGTCTCAACAAAACAAACAAAACAACAAGAAAGGAATACACAGTTGAATTTGGGTTTAATTTTCTCATTATGTTTTGAGAAGTCAAGTTTCCTATTGAAATGCAACTCATATATATCCTCACTTGTGTTTTAAATGCTCTCTTCATTACAGAACATTCTAGATGCAAAATGGCTCATTATTCCCATCCAAAAATTTGCAAAAGTGAGTAAGCACCATTCTTTTGGATTCCAAAGAAATGTTGAAGAATTACAAAAGCTTAAGCCTGGAGAAATAGCAAAGTTCATCTAATGTAGGACTTTGTAGACCTTGCTAAATTAGAATTTGGATTTAAAATATATATTTTGGTTTTGTTTGTAATCTTATATTCTATAAGATACTACAAAATTCTTTTTTTTGGGGAAACAAATATACTTTATATATATGGGAACAAATATTAAAATGAACAACTGGTATTTATTAAAGGAAAGATGCTATGACTAAAAATACTACAAAATTCTTTTTAAGTAGAGGGATTAATTGAAAAATTCACAAATGATTCTGGCATTCTATTTTCCTAGAATATTCTTTCAAGAGAGTTATAATTAGAATATAGTTAATAGATAATTCCCACAGTTCATGTATACCATGTTAATGTGAATAATCTAGACAGAGTTGCCAACAAATGGATGACAGTAATTTATAAATTTAGAAAAACAGCAATTTTTTGAGGGTTTGGTTTAAAATGGTACGAAGAGAGTAATTGTGTGACATCTTCTTTCTTCAACCTATAAGTAACACAGGAAGCCATTTCCTTATTTATGTGCCTCCGTATACATTGAGGAAAATGCTAGGTTTTGGGTTTGTATTCAACTTTGTTTTTGTTTTATTGGTTTGCTTAGAGCTTGAACTCTTGGCCTGGACAGTGTCTCTGAGCATGTTTTTGCTCAAGGCTCGTGCCCTACCACTTCAACCTCAGTGCCACATTTTGTCTGGCTTTTACGGAGAAGTATATTGGAGATAAGATTCTAAGAAACCTTCCTGCCAGGGTGGGCTTTGAACCATAATTTTCCGATCTTAGCTTCCTCAATATCTATGATAATTAAAAAAGTATAAATATTAATAATATTTGCAAGTGATTGGATCACAAGAATACCAGTGGAGGAAAAATGATGCAGATAAGTTTATTGTGGTGTTCTTTCCAGAACACGGAGGGCATCACATTAGTAGAGGTGTAGTATTTTTCACAATAGAGATAAGCTATTCATGATATGAATTAAGGAATTTTGAGGTGTCCCTTACAAGTTGGAAACTGTTGGGCTAGGATGACTTCATGGCATAAATCTTGGGATTGATGGTCATAGAAATAACAGCTTACTCTGATAAAAAAAAATTGCTTACTCTTGAAGAATTAATTATTACAGATGCTTCATAGTTTTATCCTCTATGAGAATGTGGCTATTTTTCTGTTGACTTCTCAATTTGTAACACCCCATTGCAAACTGCATCTATTGCAGAATTTCATAACATGCAAAAAAGTACTGTTTTGAATCTCTCAGGTATGGAATGTTGGGAATTTAAAAATTAGTAATTATGAATAGTTATTTCTCATAGGAATTTTGAAAAACACATGTATTCTGTCCTCTTAACAACTTATTTAATTTTAAAAGTTATGGGTTTCCATAGCATTAAAGTGGTTTTCTGTTTTAGAATGAGAAATATTAAATTTATTCTTTTTCAAAAAATTCAGCAAGTATATTATGAAAATATTGTCTAGTTGGATAACAATCACGTTGATGACCCTCTGATAAAGAAGAGGTAATTAATTTGAATTAGATGTCAAATAGTATTGATTTTTAAAATATTACTACATAAAGAATAATATTTACTGTGCCAATACAGTTAAACTACATTTTATGTAGCTCATTTTTTTCAATTTTATTATCAAATTGATGTACAGTGAGGTTACAGTAATTGTAAGGTAGTGAATACAAAACATTTCAAACTTGCTACCCCCCCTCATTTTTCTCACAGTTTTCCTTCACCCCGCACAAGCTGTAATGTACATTTCCAATATATTGTCTTGTGAGTGTTGATATTGCATTGGTTTTCTCTTCGTCCTTTGTCTCACCATTTTGCTTTTCATCTTCCCTTCCCTATTTAAGGTAAATGCATATACTATACAAAATCAAATACAGCAGAAATGAACAATAGGGGAAAAACCCAGAGAAAACAAATCACATAGTTCATCAAAAACAACAACCGCAATTGAAAATTTCTGGTTCCATATCTTGGAATTCATTTTCCTTAGCATCAGCTTATATGGTTATGTATACGCAGTACAAAGCCACTGGAAAATAATAGCTGCATGGACACCATATCATGAAAACATCATGTTAACTTTTTGATGGTAAAGGTGGAATTAGGATTGGAGAATTCGCGGTTCTGATAAAGGAATTTCATGAGTTTTAAAGTTTGACAGGTAAATTTGAGTTGTTCAAAATTTTTAACAACTTAGCCTATTAAGAAAATTTAAAATTGCCTGGGAGAATAAGCTTTCATGCAAAGAAATTCACGGAGACTTAGTAGAGAGGAAGCAATGTGGGTGAAGATGCTCATTTTCACACTAAACAAACAAACCTCAGAAACGTTGCTGTAAATCCTGTAGGTTCCCTTGGAATTACCCTTACCCAAGAAATATATTCTTACCGTTTGAAACAAGGATATACTGGAATTTAAATTCAAATTCTTAAAAAATAAGACAGACATCAAAATTTGTGAATTTACCTTTAATTACCAAACAGTAATTCTCTGAAAAAGATAATTTGAGTCAAAATATTTAGGGAGAAAGTGCCCTCCACAATGAAAGAAGGTGTTGGGATTACACATTTCTGTTTGTAACACTTTCCACAATGTCTTTGCATGTGAAGCAGTGAAACACAGAAAAAAATCTGATTGGATACTTCAAACCAATGATTTCACATTTCTATGTGGCTCACAAAAAATAATATCCTTAATAACATGAGATAGTGAAGACTTCTCTTATTACATAAGCCAAAATGTTTTGGGTTCAGAAAAGAATTGAACAAATGGAAAAGGAAAGAAAACATAGTTCTTAGATAGCCTAGCTAAGCGTATTGGCTTCAGCAGTGAAGGGAGGCCAAACTTTTTTTATATAAATTGTGTTAATATTTTTTTTGGAGGTCCGGTCGTGGTGCCTGAACTCTGGGCCTGGGCGCTGTCCCTCAGCTCTTCAGGTCAAGGCTAGCACTCTACCACTTGAGCCACAGCACCCCTTCCGGCTTTTTTCTTTTTGCTTATGTGGTGCTGAGGAATCGAACCCAGGGCCTCAGGCATTCAAGGCAAGTGCTCTACCAAAGAGCCAACTTCCCAGCCCTAAACTGTGTTAATAATTTTACTACCAAAAGTGATTTTACAGAGCCTATTTGGCTCACTTCAATACAGAACAGATTGAATGAAGATATGAAAATAAATTCCACGTCCAAATGAGGCAACTAAAAGAGTTTTAAAAGAGAAATCATGAAGATGTAACAGTGGTGGAGCCCATATAGTCCTTCAGCTTCACTAGACTTGAAGCCAAAATGCTGTGATTAATTGCAAATCAGGCAAGAGCTAAGAGGAGGACATAGAAACAGGACATAGAAGCATTGTCCTTTTGTAACAGACACTGTCTTCCTAGGTATAGGTGATTTAACTCTACTCTCCTCCATACATCTTGGTGAACAAATGCAAGACCAAGAGAAAAATAATCTATTGAATAATTTTGCATAGAATAACTTCATTGTTCCTGATATGGTATCTAAGGAGAGTCTTAAGATAGAAGATAAAAGTGCAGTATTTTTCAGTTTCCTCTAACCATCTTCTTAGCAAAATATATCTTTTAGGTTAGAATTGATTGAACCAAAAAGTGATGGAGTACTTATTTTTGTGGGGACTTTAGACACAAGAAGACTTTCAAGGTAAAAGAAAAAATGCAGTCAAATATTTGTGATCACAGCTTCTTGGACTATTTGCTGGAGACAAAGTTTTACATTAGATTTCTTCTCATTGACATAGATGTTGTTTCGTGGCAAGCAAATTCAAGAGGGAAGTTTAATAGACTCGCTGGCCAATTAAACAGCATGAAAGAAGAAAATGGCAAATAATATTTAAGGAATTACTTTGTCAGAAGAAAGAAGGAAAAATATAATTCAAAATCAATTGACTTAAAAGTATTAAGAAAGAGTAGTGAAGAGAGATTAGAGAAAACATAGAGGATTGTTTTCTCTCCAGTGGAGTAATGGGTTCTTGATCTTGTTTCTTCCATTCTGTCTTCACAAGCTATCAAGTGTGTCTCATGACTGGATTATACAGTTCAGACAGAGAACTCGTAGAAGAAATATAATATTTGCAGCAGATGTAGGTGATTTATAACCTTAGACAATCTATTTAAATCTGTTCAAAATTCTCCACTATCCCAAACTTCTCTCTTTGTACAGCTTTGTTTGCTTTTCCCAAGACGACCTTTGCTTCATTAACTGCTTAAAATTTGGGGAGGTCATATTCATACTTTCTAGAGATTTCAGGTTGGTTGTGATTTTTGTGTGTTTTTGTTTTTTTGTTGTGTTTTTAACTGAATTTCAAAAGGTTGTGCAAGTGTTACAATTAAATATATCCATCTAATTGTCCAATGCTCTTTGATCAGAGTCACTCCTTCCATCATTCTCAACCAACCCCTTCTCCAAGATTTATTTCAGATTTACCACTTCCTTTATCATATGTATACATTGAGTATTCTAGCTGTACTTGCCCCTTGTTCATTTTTCATTCATTCTATGTCTTTACTATAATTCCTTTCTGTTTTCAACTTCCTGATAGTCATCCTGTTACACTGTCTATTAATACTTTGAAAGGTTTTTGTACATTTCATGGAGTTTCCATACTGCATATGCTTGAACTGATGTCAGCTTATATTTCCATAATTCATTCATATTTTCAAGACAGGAGACGTGAAGCACCTAAACATGATTTTATTCTCATCCATTTGGAAAATTAATCTTTAGTCAAAAAGAAAGTAAAAAAATTGGCATAGAATGTATTCCTAACTACCAGTTTTTATAAATGGCTTTGTACAATGGTGTGATTGTTTTATTTTACATGGGATAATATTTTCTACTACCTATAAGTTTTGGAAAAAGAAGAAAACTAAAATGTATTCCTATAGAGGAATATGATAGAAATAGAAGACAGATTTTATGTTTGTCATATCTCTGATGAGTACCCATATTCAAGACTTAAGTCATATTTCTTCCTATGATAGACAGATAGGGAAAACATATTATTACATATGATAAGACAACTACTTGTGACTTTTTAAAATGTACCTTATTAAATGATGACATTTACTTTATTAGCTAATATTTGGGTTTGAAATTTGGGAGGCTGATCTATTTAACACATTTCTGGAAGGCCCCTACTGAAAAACACAAATTGTGGGTGGTACTATTTCTACACTTTAATGAATGGTTGAACGTGTTTGGCATTAGTGCTGGGTAAATAATTCAACTCTATTGTAACTTGCTCCCTACACTTGAAAAACTTGTAATGTCACTAAGTATTATCTATTGTCAAATGTTATTTTGGCGAATGTGATTTTAAAAAGTTAATTTGAAAAGGAATAACTTTCAGAAGATTAAATCTAGATTATCATTGGTTTGAGAGTGACATTTTTATACCACTGAAACATGTTGTACTGAAGTCCCAGTGTTTTGAAGCACTTAGGATCTTCTCAATGTTTTTCTGAATTACATTTGAACTCTAAGTAAATTTTTCTGGGCCTTGGTAAACCAATTATGGATCTATCCTTCCAGGAACTACTTTTTGGCACACTTATGCAGGACTAAAATCTTTCATTAATCATAGGGGAGGGGTATTAAAAATAACCTTATGACACTTTGTGAACTTGTTCATCATATGGGCTGGTAATCTGTAAGTTGAATGTTTGAATTGTCGTACATACTCTCAAATTTTGTGATCTCATCTTTCATTTTAAGTTGCCGTGCATTTCACAATTGCTTACTGCTAATTCCTGCATCTCAAGGAATTGGGGCCCTGAAATATAGGAAATTAGAAATTGAGATGGATCTTCAATTACTTTGTGTTGGCATGTTATATGGACCTTGGTGAGAAGTCTTGCCTCTGTTATCTGATGATGCCGGTAACTGGGACCTGGGATCCTAGGAATCATTGTGTCATGCAGAAGAATAATATTTATTAGACATCTTATCAGCAAAATTTGGGAATAATTAGTAGGAATGCTTCAGAAATATGGAGAAAAACAGTTTGGGACCAGCGAGTTAAAACAATAAACAGAGAAGCAGAGTAAAATCCCTTTTAGATTAGCGGATAAAAACATTGTTTTTTTTTTTTTTACCATATGAATTCAGAAGACCAAGAACAGTTAGAATGTATCACAAGTTTATACCAAAGACATTGCACTGATACTTTTTATATTCTAATATACATTTTAAACCTAATTATTTGTATTCCAATTCTATTTATTGGAATAAATAAATATTAATGTATTTGTGAAATTATCAACAAATTCTAGTAAGTTTCATTGTGTGAAATATAAAATCAGCACATATAAATATAAAATATATAACTATATATAATATAAGAAAAAGACACATGTTTTGCATTATTCTGTTGTGGTTACAGTACCAAAGGCAACTCTGTTTTAAAGTATTATTCCATTATCTCTACCTCAGTGTTTGATAGAGTTGGACCTAAAGCTTTACCATTTGTAGATTTACAGCCTGGAGGCAAGAGAAAACACTGTGATTAAATCATTACCAATTTAAGGCCTAATAATTAGGAGAAACATCTAGACTTCTCCTGCAACTATGAAAATATTTGGTGATAGAAATGCAGTAGGGTAAGTTCCTGCCTGGTTGGATGGTAGACAGGCCAGGACATTAAGTAATTATGCATATGATCAATTTCTCATCTTCTTGGCTTTAGCTATTTTTGAAATGTTAGATATAATAAACAATTATATTTTGATAAAACACCTTGTAGTCTGAACAGTTCTGACTGAACTGTTCATCTCTCTATGATCCTTGTAACTAAGATTAGTTTTATTCAAGTAAAACAAACTATGCTGTCATTGTAAGATATTCTGATTTGTCTGTTCCTACATGGGAGAAGAGTAAAGGGTCAGGTAGACATTTGTGCCAGCAAGACCTCATTTGGGAAAATGTCAGCTGCAGAATGTTAGAAGTAGCCCGTAAGCAAGGCTTACTTTGAATCCATTAGCTTCACAAACCTAAGTCAGTTGGATCAATAAGTACTTGAAAAAGCCATCACCTTTGGACCTAGCTACAAATTATTGAAAGTATGATCAAATTCCAAATGAAAAAGACTTAAAATTGTCATTGACAAAAAATTGCAAATGTGAGCAATTAATTGAACATATAATTTTTCCCCTATTCACAGAATTTTAGGGAAATAATAGCATTGTTAGGAACAATAAGGATTCCTTGTTCCAAGTAGGCACCCATGGATATAAGCCTGTATAAAGATTTCATCATTAACTACTTAAATTTAGAAGATACTACATGCTTCAGCAGCACGTATTCCCAAATTACACTACAGAGATTAACATGGCAATTGCACAAGGATGATATGAAAATTTGTGAAGTATTCCATATTTTTCATTCTTCAGATGCAAGAAAGAAAAACAGTTATTAAAAAGTTGATTACAAAATAACACGTGAAAGAAGAAATAAAACTCTCCCTCTTTGCAGATGACATGATCTTGTATTTAAAGAATCCCATAGACTCCACTCCCAAATTACTCAAGCTGATTCAAAACTTTGGCAAAGTAGCAGGTTATAAAATTAACCCCCCAAAATCAATGGCTTTTCTATATGCCAACAATGAGAAAAGTGTGGCTGAAATTAGGAAAGCAACTCCATTTGTAATAGCCCCACAAAAAATAAAATACCTAGGAATTAACTTAACCAAAGAAGTGAAGGACCTCTATGATGAAAACTTTAAAATCTTGAAAAAGGAAATCAACACAGAACTTAAAAAATGGCAAAACCTCCCATGCTCCTGGATTGGCAAGATTAACATCGTGAAAATGGCAATACTTCCCAAGGCTATCTACAAATTCAACGCGATTCCTATCAAAATTCCACCCTCATTCTTCAAGGAAATAGAGGAGGCAATCCAAAAATTCATATGGAACAATAAAAGACCCCGAATAGCAAAAACGCTCCTCAACGGAAAGAACACTGCTGGAGGAATATCAATACCAAATTTCAAACTCTACTATAAAGCCATAGTAATCAAAACAGCTTGGTATTGGCATAAGAACAGACCTCAGGACCAATGGAATAGAATTGAAAACCCAGAAATGAACCTACAGACCTATAGCCACCTAATCTTCGATAAGGAAGCTAAAACAATAGAATGGAAGAAAGACAGCCTCTTCAGTAAATGGTGCTGGCAAAATTGGTTAACTACATGTAGAAAACTAAAGCTAGATCCTTATATATCACCCTGCACCAGAATCAACTCCAAATGGATCAAAGACCTTGAACTCAAAGCAGACACTCTGAAAACATTACAGGATGGAATAGGAGAAACCCTAGGTCTCCTTGGCTCAGGTCGAAATTTTCTGAATAGAGACCCGGAAGCACAACAAATCAAAGAAAGGTTGGACAAATGGGATTGCATAAGATTGCAGAGCTTCTGCAGGGCAAATGACATAGCTGGCAAGATCAATAGAAAACCCACCGATTGGGAGAAGATCTTTACTAGCCATACAACGGACAAGGGTCTCATATCTAAAATATACTTGGAACTCAAAAAATTAAACCACCCAACAACAAATCCTCAAAGAAACAACTGCCCAATAAATAAGTGGGCGAAAGACTTAAAGAGAAGCTTCTCTGAAGAAGAAAGAAGGATGGCCAATAGACACATGAAGAAATGTTCAACATCCCTAGCCATAAAAGAAATGCAAATCAAAACAACATTGAGATATCACCTCACTCCAGTTAGAACAGCAAAAATCAAGAACTCCAATAACAACAGATGCTGGAGGGGATGTGGACAGAAAGGAACCCTACTTCATTGTTGGTGGGAATGTAAACTTGTTCAACCACTTTGGAAAGCAGTATGGAGGTTCCTCAAAAGACTTCACATAGATCTCCCCTATGATCCAGCAATCCCACTTTTGGGCATTTACCCAAATGTTTACAAACAAGACCACACTAAAGCTACCAGCACAACTATGTTTATTGCAGCATTATTTACCATAGCTAAGATATGGAACCAACCCAGATGCCCCTCAGTAGATGAATGGATCAAGAAAATGTGGTATATATACACAATGGAATTCTATGCCTCCATCAGAAAGAATGATATTTCCCCATTTGTTAGGAAATGGAAAGGTTTGGAAAAAATTATATTAAGTGAAGTAAGCCAGGCCCAAAGAAGCATAGGTCCCATGGTTTCCCTTATTTGCAATATCTAGTATAGGTATGAGTCAAGCTGAAAAGGTCAGATAATGTGATGCTAGGAAAATGAACCCTTAAATATGTATTTTAATGTTTTCGTTTCTTTCATGCATGTATTTCTAATGCATTTATAAGATTATTTCTTTGTTGCTTTGTATGTCCCTCCCCCACAGTGTAACCCCCGTTTTCACTATATTTGATGTCAGTATAACATGTGGAGTAGATGGGGACAAACAAGTCGTTTAAGGATTCAGGTGGACCTGTTGCAACAATGAGAAGTACAAAATGTCATGTCAAAACCAGCTTTACAATGCCGGTGTGGGGGGGGGAGGGGGGTATAATTGGGTGGGGGGAGGGGGGTAAAATTGGGTGGGGGGAGGGGGGAGGCGGGGAAGGGAAGTGAAGGGTAAACAAAGGAGGAGGCTGCAATGCTTGGTAAGAAATGTATCCATTATCCTGCCCATGTAATTGTAGCCCCTTTGTACAGTATGTTCTCAAATAAAATAAAATACAATTTAAAAAAAAAAAAAAAAAACAAAACAAAATAACAAGTGTAACAACAAACGTAATTCCTTTTAATTAAATTTAGTTTGACATTAGTGTATTAAGTCTTCACCTCAGAAAGGCGTTTACATAGCATAAACTTTACAAAACTTTTGAAATTAGACAAAATTGTCATTTTATCCCAAAGAAAAATAATATTAGGACCTAGGAAAAAAAGGAATCTAAGACTTTCTATATCGAATACAATCTGAAATGACACATTAATGAACCTATGTATTATAAAATAATATAGAATTCAAAGTATATCTAGGAAAGAATAAAATAAATTATAAACATTATACAAACATAGAATATAGAATATTTTAAAATATTCTTTTTCAGACAAGCACCAGAAATACTTTAGTTTCTGTACTACTCATTTCAACAGATACGTTAAAATTATTTCTGATTAAAAAATCACAAACTTTGCAGAAATCATTATACATATAAACAAAAACTCTTGAATACATTTTGACATCCAATGCAGGCAATTCACTTTGAAGAATTCCACGGAATTCATGAATTTTTACAGTAAGTATTGATGTTGCCGGGCTCTGGTGGCTCACTCCTATAATCCTAGCTACTCAGGAGGCTGAGATCTAAGGTTCATGGTTCAAAGCCAGCCCAGGAAAGAAAGTCCTTGAGAGTCTTATCTCCAATAAACCACTAGAAACCTGGAAGTGAAGCTGTGGCTCAAGCCGTAGAGCACTCACCTGGAGCTGAAGAACACAGGCATAGCGCCCAGGGCCAGTGTGCAAGCCCCATGACCGAGCAAAAAAAAAAAAAAAAAAGATATTGCCCTTATTTGGATTGTGGAAATATTTTGTATGGACACAAAGGATGGACTTGCATTTTTGAAATTTAAGAAACTTAACCCGACCATTAGGACTTAAGAGAACAATTTGTACAGCCTCCCACAACTTCATAGAGGTAGTGGTAAATACTTATCCTTTGGGCAATTTCAAATGCAGTTTCTTCTAAGTTGTTCTTCACACCTGGTTTTATATAATGGTTCAACAGAAGGAGATCCAGTGCATCTTCGCTATCTCAATTCTCAACAGCAAGATGTAAGGGGGTCAAGAGGCCTTTAGTTGACATTGGTGTCTGTATCATGATTAAGTAAGAAAGAAGCCACTCTGGTATTATTCCACATATATACACTGTGCAGACGTGTCCAGCCATCTACAGTTATTGCATTTGCCACTTGAGTCACCAACTCACGGACAATGTCTAAGTGTCCACTGTAGGCTCCCTGATGAAGAGGGGTATACTCATCATCATCCCCTATTATTCACATGAGTGGCCTTTTTGAAAAGTAGTCTCTGCACTGTAGTAAGCTTAATATTTTCAGTAGCCCAATGAAGAAATTTACTTGGATCCTTCTCCATTTTTTGTCTTGCAATTGATACTATTCCTTACTTTTTCATCCTGTTCCTCATCTTCCTAAGAATTGACTAACCAGAGACTTTGAGAGCCAGTGGGAATGAGGTTTCCATGTATTTCCCTAATAGTTCACATTGGTTGAACTGGTCACAAATATCCGGTGAATTTTCTGCATATCTTTTTTCACCATGATTTTTATTCTCTTTTTCTAATTTTACTATTTGAAATTATTCTAACTGGAGAGTAGGGAATTGATGGAGAACAGAGGAAAGATGTTCCTCCGTATTCAAAGGTACAGGCTGAAAATGAGGACCAGTGATATCTTCATGTGCATCTTATTCTAGGAATGAGAAAATATGAAATAATGCCTTCTATATAAATGATTTGGGAAGTGGCAGAACAAAAAGTTGAAATGATGCAACCAAAAATATAAAAGCAAAATAAATTAGGATAATTATGGAGCAAACATATTATCTATGAGAACCATGAAATAGAGAAAGGAAGAGAGATAGAGATGTGCAGTGACCTAGCTAGCCACAAAATACATGACTCTGATCAATTGATAGAGCAAACAAAATTGTATTTTTTTAAAAGATTGAAATAGAACTTATGTATTTACTTGAAATTAGTAAATACATTTTAGTAGCCTACATAAAGAGACATAGCTTTGACCAAATTACAGACAAGAATCTTAATCCTGGGTAATTATAGTAACAGATCTGACTGAAATCAGTTGAATCACACTTTTCCTGTACAATAAAGAAATAGTTCCAAGCTAGTAAAGCAGCTAGAGAAGGCAGGCAGATTGTATCTGTGACAAAACTTTGTGTAAAATGGTATTGAGGATTTCTTACTGGTGATCCACTTGCACTGGAAGCATGATTCTGAACTATTGCTTGCTGATTCTGAACTATTGCTTTGATCATTATATTCTCCAAGAAGAAAAATTGAGAATTGATAGTTTAGGACTACTAATACATTTTCACCTTCTCACTAAGCACCTTCAATCATCAAAATCACATGAAGACAATAGACAGGCCTACTTTTTTAGATGAAAACAAGTGTCTTTAAAAAAAACAATGAATTTATGTAGTCATGCATAGGACTTCTATTTTACTAATGCCTCATACATTTTAATAATGTTAGGTAACAATAAATAATGGATCTATTAGAAAGCTCTTAAAGCTCATATGTTCAATAGTGAGTTCTCTTACACAGTATCATGGTATTTTTTGTTTATGGTCTTATGAAGAAATTTACATTACTAACTTGAATTTCTGACAGGACAGTATCATCACTGTACATCTTGCTTCTATACTCTCAGGTTTACATTGCTATCTAAGTATGTGCATTAGATAACTATAGAGGAAAAAGTAGAAGCCACACTGATGGCTCATGTCTTTAATCCTAGTTAATCAGAAAGATGAAATCTGAGGATTGTGGTTTGAAAGCAGACCAAGAATAAAAGTCCATTAGATTCTGATTTGAAAGTAACGAGCAAAAGATAGAAATGGCGCTGTGGTATAAGCAATAAAATGCTAGCCTTGAGAAAACTGAAATAAAAAATAACAAATTCTGGCAAAAAGCTGTGTGTATAGTAGGAAATGTCCTGCTGTGTTTGGAGCCATTCCAGATGTGTGAGAGGCTCTGAGTTTTGTCTACAGTTGTTCAGAGAACAATACTGCCATCTTCTTGGGGGTTGGAATATTCATGTGCTCAAGGACTGCTGAGACCTTGGGCTACCCGTTGGGGTGTGTGTGTGTGTGTGTGTGTGTGTGTGTGTGTGTGTGTGTGTGTATTTTTCCCTCATTTTTCTCTGTCCACTTCCTGAGTGCCTGTCTGCCTATTCCTATATTCGGATGGTGCCGTTTCTCCATTGCAACCTTGCCTTTAGCCCCTTATCAGTATCTACAATGAGTCTTAAATTGTCAGAGACCTAAATATTCCACTTTTCCTTTGGAGCCCAAGTTTGGTTATCCATATCTTTGTCCACCTCCAGAGTATTCTGTGTCAGCAGGGCCAGCTGGCATATGTTCTCCACTGCCTCTGGGGGGCAGGGTCAGTCATGCAACGTCCTTTTTTTCAGCAGGGCCTCTGGCTGTACTGTATGTCCCACTCCCAGCCAGCTGGCAGTGGAGTGGGGGGAAGGATGGTTGCCAGTTGTTCTGACCAACTCGAGCTTGATAGCTGACTGAAGGCTAACCCAGCAAGGGTGATCCGGGGTTACATGGGAGGTGAGGCCAAGGTGGCTTGAAAATATTGGTCGATGGCTAGGAAATGTCAACAAATCTTTTCACAGCAAGTCTATCTTCCGACGCTAGCAGGGCCTCTAGACAATTCCAGATGTCCAGAATACAGAGGCACAGACTTTGAGCTCCAGGGCCAGAGAACTACGGGATGAGAGACTGGTATGGCCAGTGCCTCAATTTTCTGGGGCATTATCCTTGACCTGGCTATGTCCCCCTTGTGTAAGTTTACTTCTTTACCCAGTGCTGGCCACACACCGGCCACTTGTGCTGTGGAAGTGGCAGGAGCAGAGGTGAGATCTAGGAAGACCAAAATCAGAATTTATGGCCTGAATGGGGTGTAGGGTGTCTTTAAAAAAATCTTAGAGCTAGAACTCAGAGCTTGGCACTGTCCCTGAGCTTTCTTTGTTCAAGGCTTACACTCTGACACTTGAACCATAGCTCACCTTTCATCTTTTTTAGTAGCTGAGTAGACAGAAGAGTCTCACATACTTTCCTGCCTGGGCTGGCTTCAAGTTGCTGCCTTAAGAGCTCAACCACTTGAGTAGCTAGGATTTCTGGTATGAGCCACTGACACCTGCTAATGATGTGTGTGTATGTGTGTGTGTGTGTGTGTGTGTGTGTGTGTGTGTGTGTGTGTGTGTGTGTGTGTGTGCGTGTGTGTGTGTGTGTGTGTGTTTACCAGGGCTTGAACTCAGAGCCTAGGTGGTATCCTAGGTATCTTTAGCTTGTTTGCACAAGGTTGGTGCTGTACTACTTGTACTAGAGTAGCTCCGCTTCCCATCTTTTTCGTGATTCTTTGAAGATAAGACTTTGCCCAGGCTAGCTTTGAATGTTGATTGATCCATAGGCCTCAGCCTTGAGTAGCTAGGATTATAGGCATGAGCCACTGGCATCCAGCTGCATGGATGTCTTTTCCTACACTCTTCTGTTCTAACAGCTATCTATTTTCCCTGGCCCAGATCTCAGACCTCCACATCGGCTTCCACCAGCCTCTGACTGTGAAGAACATAAAACTCAAACCTGATCCCATTCTTTTTCCTCAGGGGAGGAGGTTATGTTTCATCCGAAGCCAGGTATAGGAGGGGTAGCTGTAGATGGGTGCTCAGTTGGGAGAGAGGTAATCTGTTTTAGCCAAGAAAGGAAGTGTGGCCAGATGCTAATAGCTCATGCTCTCATACTCCTAGCTCATCAGGAGTCTGAGATCTGAGGATTGCCATTCAGAGGCAGCCCAGTTAGAAAGGTCTGTGAGACACTCTTCTGCAAATAACCACCCAAAAGCTGGAAGAAAAGCTGTGGCTTAAGTGGTAGAGTGCTAGCCCTGAATGAAAAATGTGAGGGACAGAGCCCAGGCCCTGAGATCAAGCCCTAGAACCAAGGTGCTTATGCGTTCACGTGTGCGCGCGCGCACACACACACACACACACACACACACACACACCAAACACATACACAGGAAGGTGGTAATGATGAGCTGAGCTAGAACTGGGGGCAGTCCTGAGGCATTGTCACAGTAAACTCTACAGGCATATCAAGTGTTTTCTGCCTAAATCCTTCTTGGGCTGAGGGGTCTGGGCCATGGAAGTAAGTTCCATGGAACCAGTCCCTCCATTTGTGCACTAGGCCACAGGACTAAGGAGAGGGCACTATGGATGCTCATTTGTAGTCGGCCCACGATTGCAGACCTTCATGTGTCCCTGAGCACTGGTGAAGAAAGCAGGCCTCTGGGCCCTGGGACTCCAGGGACAGCTACTGCTACAAGCATCAGCCAGCTGGCTGTGGATTCCTGAGCCTACAAGTCTTTCATGAGCCCAACTCAACACTTGCCCAAGGTGTGCCTGACAAATTCACACTCTTGTGATACCCTCATGAATGAGCATTACCTGGTATGACATCTTGCAGCTTCTGCCCCTCCTGGCTCAGAACTGTGGTCTGAGACGTCAATTTGCTACTCAGATCCATATCACATCCATGACAGATGCCATTCTGATTATCTCTATGCCCAAAGGCTCCACCCTTTTCTGGTACTATGTCTTTCTCTGTAGACAATGGCCTCCAAACAGGCTGCTCCCAAGACTTGTAGGACACCTAGACATTGGGAGACCCTTAGGGGCCCACTGGAAAGTACTCTGCCTAGAGCCACAGAGGTACAAGCAGGCAAGAGGTTGGTCATGGGTATTGAACTCTGGGCCTGGCCATTGTCCCTAAGCTCTTCAGCTTACCACTTGAGCCACAGAGCCACTTCCGGTTTTATTGAGGTTCCTTGGAGATCAGAGTCTCCCGGACTTTCCTGCTTGGGCTAGCTTTGAACCGTGGTCCTCACATCTCAGTCTTCTGAGGACTAGTCTTTCACCACAGTGGACTAGGAGCTCCTGAAAGCTTTTCTTTACTTTTTCTGTGTCAGCACTGGGGCTTGAACTCAGGGCCTGGGCTCTGGTCTCTTAACATTTTAACTCAAGGTTAGCACTTTACCACTTGAGCCACAGCTCCATTTCTGGCTTTTAGTAGTTCATCGGCAAGAAGAGTCTCACTAACTTTCCTCCCCTGAGCTGGCTTCTCAAAAGATCTCTATCTCAGTCTCCTGAGTAGCTAAGATTTACAGGGGTTGAGCCACTGGTGGCATTGGGCTAGAAGCTTTTCTTTTCTATTTTCTTTTTATTGTGAAAATACTGTACAGAGGGGTTAAAATTACATGCGCAAGATAATGAGTACATTTCTTATCAAGCATTGTAGCCTCCTCCTTTGTTTCCCCTTCCCATCCCTTCCCAGCCTCCCCTCGGCACCCCACCCAATCCTCCCCCCCCTCCAAAGTTGTAAAGTTCGTTTTAGACATGACAACTTGTACTTCTCATTGTTGCAACGGGTCAAGCAAGCCTTCTTCCCTGCGTTTGCCCTGACTTCTACATGCAAAGGAGGTCTGAGGGTCAGGAACTGTTAAAAATACGATTCCAGCCACAGGAAATGGATGGGGTCCCTGGGAAAAAGCCGAGCTAATCTTCACCCTGGGCCCCTGTGGGACTCCACCCTCTGCCCTACCTGTGACTCAGCCTTGAATGTCCTGCCATACTTGCTTGAAGCCACAGAACCTTCATTCCACCCACACCAACTGCTCTACACCTCAGGATCTTTGCCCATGCTGTACCTTATGCCTGAGGCCGTCTGCCCTGAATCCACATCTTAGAACTCCTGTGGAATTTTGGCACTGCTTATATCACCTCCTGGAGCAAGTATTTCCTTCCCTTCTCCCACTTTCTTTTCATATTGAGTTGCTAGAGATGGAACTTGTGCAGGCTGATTGGCAAATGCTCTATCTTGTGTGTGTGTGTGTGTGTGTGTGTGTGTGTGTGTGTGTGTGTGTGTGTGTGTGTGTGTGTGTGCAAGTGCGTGCCAGTCCTAGGGTTTGATTTCATGGCCTGGATGCCATCCCATCCCTGAGCTTTTGTGCTCAAGGCTAGCACTCTAGTACTTAAACCACAACTCTACTTCTGTCTTTTTGTGATTAATTGGAGAAAAGTGTCTCATAGAGACTTTCCTGCTTGCAATTGGGATCCTCAGATCTAAGTCTCCCGAGTAGCTTACAGAGGTTAAACACCAACACTTACCCTCTACCCTACCTCTTACCTATAACCTCGGCCATCCTCTGATTCCCAGAAGAATATGTCTCATCAGGCTCACTTATTTTTTTGCCAATCTTGGGGCTTGAACTCAAGTTCTGGACATGTTCCTGAGCTTCTTTTGCTCAAGGCTAGAACTGTATCACTTAAGCCACAGTGCCACTTTTGGCTTTTTCTCTTTCTGTGGTACTGAGCAATCGAACCCAGGGCTTAGTGCATGCTAGGTAAGCACTCTACCACTAAGCCACATTCGCAGCCCATGGCTCCCTTCTAACGGGAGTTATGAGGGTGAGATTTATTGGCATATCCCTTTCGGCATATATATTGCTATTTCATATCTTTGCCAAGATTTTGGACCAGACTGTGACTCAGCAATGAGAATGATAAATGAGTGATAGCCACTAGGCCCCAGAGGTCTAGGCTCACATCCTTCAGAGGGATAGAGAATATGGAGCCAGAAACTTTGACAACTCCTACAGTCTAGTTACTGTGATCTCCCTGGAGGCAGTGGCTGGCTGCTAGGTGTCCTGATTGGACACCTCAGCCAGAACTTAAGGCTTCAGTTATTAAATGGCAGAGAAGAATACTTTGTTCAAGCTTCCAGCTCAGACTTAGTACTCTCTGAGGGCTTGTTCCAGCTTGCCCAGGTTGGGGGACTGGGCATGGGCAACCTGCTGAATGCCCATCATCCTTACATCATCCATCCATACACAGAGATATAGAGTTATTGCCTCCTTTTTGTGGGGGGCAGGGAGGGCAGTTCCAGGTTTGTTCTATGAGTCTAGGCCCTGTTCCTGAGCTCCTTTTGCTCAATGGTAGCACTCTGTCCTTGAGCCACAGCCTCATTCATGTTTTTTTTTTCCTGTGATCTCTTAAAAATAAGAGTGTCTCAGGCTTTCCTGCCACGGCTGAATTCAAATTGTCATTCTCTACATCTCAGCTTTGTGAGGAGCTAGGATTACAGGCAGAAGCCCTGGCTCCTTTGATTCTTGTCTTCTTTTTGTGCTTTTTTGTAATTTTAACAATCTGAAATCTTCAAGGTGTCATTCTAATGGTTTGCATTCGAAAGTAACTAATCAGGCCTGGAGTTTGAAAGCCAGGACTGCCACCCACAAATGGAAGGAGATCCTGAAAAACTCATTCATATTCATGTGAATGCTAATGGAATGTAATACAAGTAACAATTAAATTTGCAGTAAATTCATGATTCTATTTTAGAATGCCACAGAAAATTTATTGGATTTATATCTTCCATTCTAGCACCACGGTATGGTTCCCCTAATGGAAGGATACAGACTAATTTTTAATTAATGTTTTTATAAGTATTCAAACATGATACTTCATTAAATGGAGGCATAATTTAATAACTAATAATTGGTTATAGTATATATAATTTAATATCCTCACATTCCCTCTCTCTCTGTATGCATATATATATATACATATCTATCTATCTATCTATCTATGTCTCCTTCTATATATAGATATATATCTATATTCTATAGATCTCTCTCTCTCTATATATATATCTATAGATATATCTGTAGATATCTATAGATATATCTATAGATATATCTCTATAGATATATCTATAGATCTATAGATATATAGAGAGAGATATAGATATATCTCTCTCTATATATCTATATATGTATCTCTATATATCTATAAATCTATAGATATATAGAGATATATAGATATATCTCTCTATATAACTATATCTATATCTATATCTATAGATATATCTATATCTATATATCTATATCTATCTATCTATCTATCTATCTATCTATCTATCTATCTATCTATCTATCTATCTATCTATATATATAGAGAGAGAGAGAGAGAGAGAAAGATCATTCCTATGGCTTGATCATAGGTCGTCAAAACTTTCTGGATCTCAGTTTGCCAGAGGCTGGTGTGCTAAGACTGTGACCCCATTTATGGACTGGCCATTGTAGTCCGTGATTTGAAATCCCAGCATGGCCAAAAATTTATTCGTGGAGTAAGAAGCCAATTTTGACACTTTTTTTTCCTTCTCTTTGAAAGTCCTGGGTCTCAGTATGATGTATAATCCATATGCAAATATATCCTATGTGATATGATGTAATAAAAGAACTATTATATGGGTAATAGTACTAAATAAACAAGGGTAATAAAGATCATACGCAGTAAACCCATGCACGAAAATAGATCTCATATATTAATATTACTTTTTTCCAGTGCTGGGCTTCATTTCAGGCCCTGGGAACTTATCTGAATTTCTTGTCTTCAAGGACGATGAGCCTTTCCCCTTCACCCATAGTGTCACAGAGTTATCCAGACCCTCAGTTCAAATAAAAGGCCTGCCAGAAAAATGTTGCAAATTCCAAATCAGGGCCTTATAATAATTATTATTTTTTTGCCCAAACACAGTGCTTACATTCAGGTCTTGGCATCTCTGCCACAGCCAACCCTAGGATCCTAGGACCCTAGTTCAAATCTTGGGGCTGGCAAAAAAAAAAGGGAAGCATAAAACTGAGAAGTTCAAGAGGTGGTTTTTTACTTTTTTCCCCTTTGTATTGTGACCATCCTGGATGTAAATGACAAGGCAAGAAAGAGTACTTGACTTTGCATTGCTGATGTTTGGCGGACTATTAAAGAAGCCATAGCCAAAACTGTCAGCTTAGGTCTGGAGGTCGAATCGTGGGATTGCCACTAATGAATGGCAGAGATTCTAAAATCCCATTCCCATGTACAGCTATACAAATGGAATGTTATAAAAGTAACAACTAAATTAGTAGTTAGTGTTTAATTATATTATAAAATTATTCACAACATTTATAATACAATGACTAATTTTCAATTAATAATTTATTATGTATTCAATCATGATACTTAAAAAAGGAAGGAATAATTTAATTCCCAGTAATCAATAGTAATATCGTATATGTAATTTCATAGTATACAGACATCTCTCTCTTATTTCATGCATCTACAGCTATCTATCTATCTATTTATCGATCTATCTATCTATCTATCGATCTATCTGTCTATCTATATCTCTGAAGAGATATGTATCTATATCTCTGTAGAGATATAGATAGATAGATAGAGATATATCTATATCTCTGGAGACATTTAGATAGATAGATAGATAGATAGATAGATAGATAGATAGATAGATAGATAGATAGATAGATAGAGATATATCTCTATCTCTATCTCTATCTCTCTCTATCAGCCACTACTATGGCTTGTTCCCAGGTCCTCAGAACTGGCTGGAAGCTCAGTTTGCCAAAGGCTTTTGTTCTACAACTGACCCTTTCATGAATTGGGCATTGTGGGCTGTGAGTTCAAATCCCAGCATGGCCAAAATTTTATATGTTGAGTCAGAAGCCAATTTTGACACATTTTTTCCTTGTCTGTGAAAGTCTTGGGTCTCAGTATGATGTATAATCCATATGCAAATAGATTCATGTGATAAGATGTAATATATGAAATAGATGCTATATATGTAATATTACTAAATAAAATAAAAATAAGGGTAATAAATGTCATAAGTTTTAAACCCATGCACGTAAATAGATCTCATATATAGATATTATTTTTTTCAGTACTGGGGCTTGAAATTGGGCCCTAGAAATTCTTGCTGAAATTCTTGTCTTCAATGACGGTGAGCCTACTCTCCCCCATAGTACCACAGATTTACCCAGACCCTGAGTTCAAATCCCAGGCCTGCCAGAATAACAGTGCAAATTCCAAGCCAGTGCCTTAATATTTTCTTGGCCATGCTTGGGGCTTGAACTCAGCTCGTGCAACTCTGTTTCAGTTTTGATCATCCTAGGCTGCTGTGCAGCCTCTGGACCCACAGCCCATCCTGAGATCCTAGGAGCTGAGTTCAAATCGTGGGACCATAAAAAAAGTAGAAGTTCTAGGAAGATGGCTCAGTAAACAGGGCTTGCCTTGCATCTATAAGGCCCTGGGTTAGATTCCTCAGCACCACATAAGTAGAAAAAACTGGAAGTAGTCTTATGGCTCAAGTGGTAGAGCGATAGCCTTGAGCTGAAGAGTTGAGGCACAGCACCCAGACCCAGAGTTCTGGCCCCAAAACTGAAAACAAAGGAGAAGGATAAAACTGGGAAGTTCCAGAAGGCGGCTTTATATGTTTTTTTCTTTGCATTGCAACCATTCTGGTTCTAAATGACAGGGCCTGGAAAGTGTACATGACCTTGCACTGCTGAAGTTTGGTGGGCTATCAGGGAAGCCATAGCCAAAATCAACAACCTAGGCCCCGGTGTGAATCCCAGGACTGCCACCTATGAATGGCGGGAGAGCCTAAGATATGCATTCTGATATATATCCATACAAATGGAATGTTGCAAAGTAATAATTACATTAGTATTTAGTGTATGATTATATTATAAAATTATGCACAATAATTATAGTATATTGACTAATTTTCAATTAATACTTTTTTATGTATTCAACCATAATACTTAAATAAAGGAAGGAATAATTTCTTGATAATTGGGAGTAATATAGTATATATAATTAATTACTATACAGACATCCCTGTCTTGTTTTATACATACATATATATATACTTATATATGTATGTGTATATATGTGTGTGTGTGTGTGTGTGTGTGTGTGTGTGTGTGTGTGTGTGTGTGTGTGTGTGTGTGTAACAATCTACATATCTATTTCTACACTTGTCATTCCTGGGGCTCTGTGGTAGAGTGCTTGCCCAGTATGTATGAAGCCCTGGGATCCATTCCACAATATCACATGCACAGAATAAACCACAAGTAGTGCTGCCATTCAAGAAGTGGAGCATTGGTGTTGAGCATGGAAGCTTAAGGACTGTGTTTAGGCCCTTACTCAGGCCCCAGGACTGGCACCAAAAACAAGTTAGAATATTCTGACTGCAAGTATAGAAGGCCAGGATTTCAAATACCTCATCACAGAGCAAGCTGGGAGTCTGAAGCCAATGGATGCCACCTAACATGACTTAACCAGAGGTCAACAGCTGCAACCCAGCACCATGGAACCAGATGCTGCTGGTTCACCCCTTGCTGCTTGCGGAATGAGATCAGACACTGGTGGGTTGAAAACTCAGCCCTGACAGGAAGTCTGCAAGGCTCTGAGCTGTGCCTCAAAATGGTAGAGCTCTAGCCTTGAGGAAAAGTTCTTCGGACAGTACCTCCAACCTATGAGTGAAATCCCCGAGGCTGATGATACTCCCCACAAAAAAATACCCCCCTAAACCATAAGATGTGAACTTGTGTGGTTTGTGACATGTATGTGAAAGAGTGGTGATACTGATGAAAGCACCTTAAATCTAATGACAGTTTATATGATACAGCAATGTGAAGAAACCTTCCTGGGGTGCTTGGTCCTCAGTCCTTCATGGGGTTCTGGATCATTCATGGGGTACTGTGTGCTGAGTCATTCACAGGGTGCTATGTGCTGAGTCCTTCATGAGTAGTATTCATTCATCTGGTCCTTATAAGAGCTACACAAGTAAGATGATTGTGCAGATGAGAAAGTTGAGGCTCAGATATATTCCCAGGGCAGGGCCAAATTTATGTATGTATTTAGCTCTAGTGACTTGTCTCCTGCAGACAATTGTTTTGGTTTAATTTTCACCATCATGAACCTTGAACTCACAGCCTAGGTGTTGAATTTCTTCTTGGGCTCATGGCTAAAGTTCTACCATGCTGAGCCAAGGACCTCCTTGCAGCAAAGTGCAGGGCTTAGGTGTCTTTAGCTGAGGTCTATCATCCTGGCTGCTTAAGAAGCTGAAGATCTTGGTTCAAAGCAATTTCAGATCATGGTCCAAAGCCAGCCCTGGCAGGAAATTCCTTGAGATGGTTATCTCCAAAAACCACCAGCAAGCCTGAAGGGGCCCTGTAGCTCAAGTGCTAGAGCGCTAGATTTGAGCTGAAGAGATGAGAGACAGCACTCAGGCCCAAACTTCAACTCCTCCAACTTACAAGAAAAGAAAGAAATCTGAAGTGGAGTGCTGGGAATTTTTCCTAGGGGTAGACTGCATTGCATGTGTGAAACCCTGGGTTTGAATACTCAGTACCACATCCATAGAAAAGGTCAATCCCTGAAGTGGCACTGTGGCTCAAGTGGTAGAGTGTTGTCCTTGTACAGAAGAAACTCAGATACAGTGGTTAGTTCCTGAGTTCAAGCACCAGGACTGGTATACACACACACACACACACACACACACACACACACACACGGAGGCACCGTTGCCAATAATGAATCATTTCATTAGGTTCAGCTCCCCAATTGTCTGCCAGAAGAACTCTTGAATTAATGGTAGTAGTTTGTTTCAACACTGAAACATAGTCACAAAGACAGAATAAGTGCAGGGAACTTGGCCTGCCACAGGAGGTGGCACAAATGAAGGCTTCCTGTCAAAACAGAGCACTGGGGAGAGAGATAGCTTGAGGTACAAAGAGGCCTTTTTCTCCTGACCTTCAGAGCCTTCCCACACTCATCCTAACTAAATGGCCCAGATGAATTGTTTGTCACACAGCTGTACAGGAGTGAGGCTTTTTGTTTGCCTGTTACAAAAGTGAGGCAGACTTCCTGTAGCAGACTGGGCTATGGAGAACCCCTCATGCTACTCTGGGAACAGTGAGGGTAACCCCGGAATATGCACTGTTTTGAAATCACTGTCTGTAATATGAAACCATTCTATTCAAAGCAAATTTCCTAGCTGGGTTTCTTCATAGAACCTCTGGATGTTCACTGATACAAATACATGCATACATCCTCAGACATATGGAGTTAATGGCTCTTTTTTGTAGCAGGTTCTGAGGCTTGAACTGTTAGCCTAGACATTTTCCCTGAGCTCCTTTTACTCAACGAACCATTTTATTGTGTCTTAAACCATGATTATGATAGCCTGGGATGCAGCTTCTATACCAACAGATGATCCAGGGAACCTAGGACCCGAGTTCAACTCCCAGCACTGGCAAAAGTACATCAAACCAACAAAAATGGAGGAGGAAAACCCCAGGAAGTTTTACACAACTGTTTTACATTTGTTTCCTCAGCACATGGCCGAAGATCTAGGAAACTTGTTCCTATGTATTGGAACACTAATAAAATGTTTGAAATGTACTAATTGAATTACTAATTAGCTAGTCATTCTAGTATAAGATTGTATGTAATAAATATAGGTCATTGATTAATTCTTTATTAACTGTTCTACTGTGATTAATTAATAGAGGCATAATTTTAGACCAAATAATTGGTAGTAATAGAATATATTAAAAATAAGATATAGACAGCACTCTTTATATAGGGTTATACACTAGAATCTACATAAATATCTATCTGTCTGTATATATTTATGGATGTATATACATATGTAAATACACACAAAAATGCACACACACAGTGCAATCTAAACATCTATCTGTTTATATATTGGCCATTCCTAAGGCTTGATCTCAGGTCCTCAATTTTGCCTGCCAACTTCACTTGCATCAGACTACTGTGCCAACATTTAACCATTCATGAAGTGAATTCATGAGTTCAAGTCACAGAACTGCCAAAAACTTAATCCTGGTGGACAAACCAATTGTCCCACTTGTTTTCCTTATCAGTGAAAGTCCTGGGTCTCAGGAATGATGTAGAATATGTAGGCAAATTTATGTCTTATGTAATAGGATGCAAAAAATGGTATATATAATCATGCTCACTAAAATACATAAAAAATAAATAAAAAACAAAATAAAATGAATACACTAACCTTAATATGCAGTAAATATGTGTATGTAAATATAAATCATCTGTTTAAAATGTATATGTATATTAATCTTTTAAGTGCTAGGACTTGAATTCAGGCCCTAGGAACAGGCCTGGCTTTCTTGTCTTCCAGCACAATGAACTTCCCCATCCCCCACAGTGCTGCAGATTTACCCAGACACTGAGGTCAATTCCCAGGCCAGGCAGAATAAAGGACATGGATATCAAGCCAAGGAGCCTCATAATATTTTAAATATATTTAATGTATGAATATATGTACCTGTTTATTTATTTTTATTTTGTCAAGCACAGAGCTTGAACTCAGGTCGTGGCAATTCTGCCGCAACTGTGATCATTCTAGGCTGGGGTGCAGCCACTGGACCCACAGCCGAACTTGGGTTTCTGGGCCCCAAAGGCTGACAGGAAAAAAAAAATTAATGTGACACAGAAAAATTAAAAAAAATGGCAACTTGCAGATGGTTGCCAGTTTTACATTTGTTTGCTTTGCAAGGTGACCATCCTGTGTCTGAATGACACATTTGAAAAATGTCGGTAACCTGGGTTCGCTGAAGGCTGGCGGGCTACCAGGAAAGCCATAGGCCAACACGGCAACATAGGCCCTGTGTTGGAAGCCCCTTCCTGTCCCCTACCAATGGAGGAAGATCTTAAGAGTCTCATTCCTATTCATAGGAATACCGATGGAAGATTATGAATGGCAAGGTGGAATTGGCTGTTTCTGAATACTACTGTACAATTAGACAGAGTGATTTTAGAAGGTCAATGGATTTTAATGAGTTTTTTTAAAAACATTCAAAGAATATTATTACACGGACGCAATATTTTCCAGACAGTGGATGATTTAATTGATAATTCATTAAGTTATGAAAAGAATAATATTAATTATATGGAAGTATACTAAATATCCAAGAATTGGTAGAAATGTAGTCAATATAACTGAAGAATGTACAGACATCTCTGGCACTCTATAAAGATCTATATTTTATTGTGTAATACTATCTGAATGGCAATCTGTTCCTATTTTGTCCATGCCTGGGGCTCGATCTCAGGTGCTGGAAATGACTGTCAGCTAAATATGCTCCAGGCTTGCATGCTGACACTCACCCAGTCATGAATTGGGCCTTGTAGGCTGTGAGTTAGATGCCAGCACTGACAAAAATTGAATCGTGCAGTAAGAAGTCCATGGTGACTCATGTTTTCCTTTTCTGTGAAAGTCCTGCATGTCAGGTGTGAAGTTGCATACATAGGCAAATCTATATCCTATGTAATAAATGTAATAAATATTTCATGTGTAATAACCGTCAATAAGATAAATGGTAAGTAAATGAAAAAAACAAAAATAAAATGAATAACTATACTAAGTGCGATATGGGGGTCAGCATCTGGGGCTGTAATCTCAGGGCCTAGGAAAGGCCTGGCAGCTGAATTGGCTAGAGGCTGCTATGCTGACCATCACTCATTCATGAATAGAACCTTCTAGGCCCTGAGTTTAGATCCCAGCACTGCCAAAAATGTAATTGTGGAGTTAGAAGCTGAGTGTGACACACATTTTCTTTTTCTTTGAAAGTGCTCAGTGACAGGTAGGATGTATAATTCAGATGCAAATCTATATGCTATGTAATAGGATGTCATAAATGTAAAAAATGACATAGGTGGAAGAATTGTCACTATAATTCTAATGACAGCTTGTTGAATAGAGCTATGTACTGAGTCCTTCATACAGTGCTCTGTGCTGAGTCCTTCACAGGGTGCATTCTTTCATCAGGTCCTTGTAAGAGTTCTACAACTGAGATGATTATGCAGACAAGAATATTGACTCTCAGATATGTCTCCATGGCAGGGAAAAATTATGTATTTCTGAAGAGTAATGAGTTGTCTCCTGCAGACAATTGTTTTATTTTGTTTTTTCTCAGTCATGAACCTTGAACTAGGGGCCTGGGTGCTGGCCCTTAACTCTTGGCTCATGGTTAGCACTCCACCACGTGGAACCAAGGACTCCCTTGCAGCAGAGGTCACAGCCTAGGGGTCTATAGCTGAGGTTGTCATCCTGCCTTCTCAGGAAGCTGAGATCTGAGGATCTGGGTTCCAAACTATCCCAGACACAAAAGGTACTATGATCCTATTATCTCCAATTCACCACTAAGAGACCTGAAGTTGAAGTTGGGTGTTTGTTGCTCATGCCTGTCATACTAGCTACTCAGGAGGATAAGATCCAAGAATCATGGTTAAAAGCTAGCCTGAGCTAGAAAGTTCTTCAGACACTTAGCTCTGATGGACCACCAGAAAAACTGAAATGGCGTTTTGGCTCAAGTGGTAGAGCACAAGATTTGAGCTGAAGAGCTCAGGGACAGCACCCAGGCCCAGATGTCAACTCCTACAATAACAACAACAAAAAGACAGAAACAAACTAACAAACCTGAAGTAGAGGGCTGGGAATGTGCCTTAGGAGTAAAGTGTTTTTCATATATGAAACCCTGGGTTTGATTACTCAGGACATCACTAAAAAAAAAAGCTCTGGCTCAAGTGGGAGAGGGCTAACCTTGTACAAGAGAAACTAGTTATAGTGCTCAGGTACAGTACTCAGGTCCTCACTTCAACTGACTTCAACCTCAAGGAATGGTGTATGAGCCTGCGTGCATGTGCACGTGCACACACACACACACACACACACACACTCACACACACACACACACACACACACACACAGACTAGAATTGATGCTGTTACACAAAATGGTAAAGCAACGGGCTTCTGTACTGAGGTCATGGTCAGCACCCCAGGCCTGTTTTCAAATCCAATACCTAGCCACCCAGGGCTCAACTAGGAGAGGTCAAAGGTTTCAAAACCTGAGGAGATTCACCAGCCCTTGATGACAGGAAGCTTTGATATCAGTTATGTGCTTAGATTTCCCAAGCTTCCAGAAACCTAGGAGAGGAATCATAGGACCATCATCGCCCTCAATGAAACATTTCATGAGGTTCAGTGCCCTAGTTTTCTGCCAGAAGGACTGCTGAATTTTATTGAACACTGTATCTGAACACCGGAATATAGTCTCACAAAGGCAGGATAAGTGCACAGGACTTGGCCTACCACAGGAGGTGGCACAAATGAAGGCTCCCTGTCAGTGCTCTCCCCGAGCATTGGGGAGAGAGATAGTTTGGGGTACAAAGAAATTGTTTTTTCCTGACCTTCAGAGCCTGCCCAAAATAATCCCCACTATCTGACCCAGATGGAGTTGTTTGTTACACAGCTGTACAGGAGTGAGGGCTTTTGTCTGCCTGTCAAGACAATGAGAAAGACTTCTTCCAGCAGGCCTGGGATGCAGAGAAACCCTCAGGCTACACTGGGAACAGTGATGGGAGCCCTGGATTATACACTGTCATGAAAGCAGTCTCTGTTACGAAATCATTTTACTGAAAACAAATTTCCTAGCTTGGTGTCATTCATCATAACTACTCTGGAGCTTCACCTATAGGAATACATCCATACATCCAAAGACATGGCGGTACAGGCACTTTTTGAGTGGTCAGTTCCTGGGGTTGAGCTATGATCAGGCATTGTCCCTGAGCTCCTTTTGCTCAAGGGTAGTGCATTAACCTTTCTGTGATCTCTTAGAAATAATAGTGTCAAGGATTTTCCTATGCTGACTGGATTCAAACTCAGGTTCTCTACATCTCAGCCTCCCAAGGAGCTGGTTTTAAAGTGAGAAGCCACTGGTACATTCTTTCTTTTCTTCTTCACTTTTTAATCTGGAAAATCTGACTTCTTAACAGGGTCATTCCAATGATTTGAATTTATAGGTTAACTACCCAATATTCTACATAGCTGCTTTCTCTAAGAAGGATTTTCACTCTTCATCTTCTCATCTGGTCACAGGTTTGTAGCCAAAAGTGACAAATGAGTGTCACAGGATTTGGGAGCAAATGTCCAGAGGACATGCCAGCACTGTCAATTAACATTGAGCTGCAGTGAATTTTCCTACTCAGGATGAGAGGACTGAAAGCTAGAGCGATCCTCATAATGTCTGCATTGCTCCTTTTGCCTATAAAATGATCTAATGATTATGAGTGTTGTGTGTGTCCAACCTTAAGTATCTAGAACACACTAGAAGCATCTTCTTGTATCTCTTTTTCTCTAGTGCCTCTTGAAATTTAGATTAAGGGTTTGTGTGGAGGGGCTCCTCAGTTAATCCCTGAGGAAAGACGCTTGAAACCTCTTTGGGAGATTGCCCTTCAAAGTAAGCTTGAGCAGGAAGTCTGTCAGACTCTTATCTCTTATAAAACACCAGAAAACTAGAAGTGGAGCAGTGGCCCAGAGGATCGAGCTCTAGCTTTGAGAGAGAAAGCCGAGCATGAAACAGAGGCTAGACCAGGCAGGAAATCCTGGGAGGCAGTTACATCCAATTAATGAACAGATGGCTGGAAGTGGATCTGTGGTGGTGGTAAAGCCTCAGCCTTGGGAAAAACAGCTGAGGAATGCAGTGGGCCCTGTGTTCAAGTCCTGGGATAGGCACAAATTTTTTTCAAAAAGACAAGGCCAAGTTATGTATCAGTGCCCTACCTAGTTATGTGTGTATATTACCTCCCTGAATGCAAACAGACCATATGCAATTCTCCTTTTATTTACTGGTTTATTTTTCAGATATGCTCCTTGAGCATACTGCATCATTGTCTTCATTTCAGGCCCATGGCTTTTCTCTTCCAGGGTTCCAGGCCTGTGTCCTTATATGATGAACACTGAAGCTCTCAGCAGCCTTTATTTACATTTTATTATGGGGTCAATGCAAGAATAGTCACAAATCAGGCAGGGCAAGAGAAGGTCAGGTTTCATAGAAGTAACCAGTATTCAGAAAATTAAACTTGGGGACATAAAATGGCAGTATACTTATGTAAAAACTACCATTAAGGAAAAGACGAGGGGGCTGGGAATATGGATTAGTGAGAGAGTGCTTGCCTAGCATGCAAGAAGCCCTGGGTATGATTCCTCGGTAGCATACACACACACACAAAGCCAGACTTGGTGCTGTGGCTCAAGTAGCAGAGTGCTAAAGAGAGTGTCCTGGCCTTGAACTGTCCACCCATGTCCACCCATGTCCACCCATGAACTGGCAAAGAGATATCTCGGTAGGTGGATAGATAGATAGAAAGATAGATAGATAGATAGATAGATACATACATACATACATACATTGATACATAGATACATAGATAAATAGATAGATAGGAGATGATAGATGAATCTGGGAAAGAAGGGAACAATTCCCAGTCATGAGGCCTTCTGCAGCGTGCCAGGCCACCAGCGTTACCTTCACACAACTACAGGGCAGGAAGACTGTCTGTTTCCCTTTTCTCAGTCAGCAAAGGGCCCCAGAGTCAAACGGGCAGAGCTCGGTTCTAACTCAGAGGCTTGGAAACAGAAGAGAAAGGGCCCTGCCTCTCCCTGGATTGGGGATTTGCATTAATGATGTGGAGAATGAAGGAAGGAGAATGGACTGGGAGAGGTAGAAGAAGGGCCTTCAAATCTGACAGATGGAGAGTGAAAAACACACTCCCTAAGTCCAGAAAGCAGTGTTTTTCTACTTTGTTACTATGTCCCCCACTAAACTGGCTCTCTATTGTTAACATAAAGATAGCCTTAGTCATTGTTTGAAGAGGCTAAGAAAAGCTTGACCCTAGTGTAACTCTAACAAATGTTTCAGGTTTCCCCCCATTGGTGGCTGTGCCTGGAATGATTGAAGTCGTTTTGCAGCTCACTTCCCTGTTGAATGTGTACATTCGGCCTCCTAATCCTGTAGGCCTGGTCTCTGCATCTAGCCTGGCTTTTGAAATTCTTTTCTGCCTTAATTCCAGTGTTACACTGGAGTTCTTCCTGCTACCATGGCTAGGGCTTGGATCCTGAGAACTTCATTTGAACCCAGGATGGGTCAATAATGTTTCTTGCTTCTATAGCTCAAGAACTCTAAGAACATTTAGAGTCTAAGTACCATGGGAAACACAGGAAGCTCTTGAACATCTGACATTTCAGAAGTGGAAGTCTGAGTGTCATAGACTTTTCTGCTCTGGCTGGCTTCACCCTGTGATCCTGAAACCTCATCCTCCTAAACTAGGACAACGGGCCTGAGCTACTGGTGCTCTGCTAGGTTCAGAATTGTAATAACATTGACAATACAAATCAACTGTTTATCACAAAGGGCTTTGGGAGCATATTAAACCTTTCAACATTGGACCTTTCAGAACCATGTAGGACACAAAGTTACAATGCTAGCGTCTGAGAGGCAGGGCATATGGATGTCCTACACTTGAACCTTGAGCTCTGACTCCTATTCTAGTGTAAATCAGTGTTCATTTCCCAAAGAATGTTCTCTTAATTAACCAATAGGAATAGTACTTTGATGAATCCTCATTTTTTTTCCAATTGTTTGTCTCTAACTCAAGTCTGGGCACTGTCCCTGAGCCCATCAGCTCATGGCGAACACTCTACCACTTGAGCCACAACACCACACGGGGTCTTTCCGTGCTTCACTGGAGATAAGAGTCTAACAGGCTTTCCTTGCCTAGACTGTCTTTGAACTCAGCTTCCTGAGAATAAACTTCCTGAGAATCTAAGTTTCCAGGTGTGAGCACTGGCATCTGGCCTATTGTTTTTGACAGTCCTGGGGCTTGATCTTAGAGCCTGGGTACTGTCTCTGAACTTCTTTTTCTCAAGGCTAGCCACTTGAGCCACTCCAAAGCTTCTGGCTTTTTCTGAGTATGTAGCACTGAGGTTTCAATCCCAGGCATTCATGCATGCTGAGCGAGCTCTTTACCACTAAGCCACATTTCTATCTCCACCCTTAGAATTTTATCCCTCACTTTCGTATCCTCAAGAAAAGGCTTCTGACCATAAATCATCTAAATAAATCCCAATAGGAAGATGTCCAAAGATAAGGCAAACATACTTGGGAGAGACTCTAAATATGTGAATACTGTGACAAATGCTTCCATTTAATAATGTATTGTTTCAACACTTAATAAAATAGTAATGAAAAATGAGTCAATGTCCTAAATTATTGTGTATAATTTTATAATAGTTGTGCAAAATGTAATAAATATTGTGTTTATAATAATACAATAATCAATAAATGAATAAAACAAAATAAAATACAAAGTCAATGATAAAAATCATAATATGAAATTAACATATATATGCAATTATATCTGATATATTACACATGTATAGAAATACTTTTTCCAATGCAGGACCTTCATTCAGGTCCTGGGAATTCTAGCATGAATTTCTTTTCCTCAAGGAGAGTGAGCTTCACCTTCACCCATGGGGCAAAATAGTTACCTGGACGGTGTGCTCAAATCATAGCAATGGCAGAAATACTTGCCCAAGTTCCAAGACAGGGAGTGAATTTTTTTTTAATGGAAGCAGCTATGTTTATTCAGTTCCCTTCTGAACATTAAAAAAAGACAGTGCAGAATTTTGTACAGCTATTCACACAACCTTCCTTTACCTCCAAAGTGCTTGTCAGAGAACTATATTGTTTCTGTGTTTTGTACGTTTTTATTGTAAATAGATTGTACAGAATGGATACAGTTACAGGAACAAGATAATGAGTATATTTCCTATTGAATATTGTTGATTCCTCCTTTGTTTTCAGCCTACCATCACTTCCCTCCCATCTCCACAACTATCTTCCCCTAAATCAGTGACTTAGTTTTTCATTTTTGCTTGGCATGGGATTTGAAGTCTAGTAGTGGCAACTCTTCCCTCACATTGCTACAGATTTACCAAGATCCTGAGTTCAAATCCCACACTAGGAAAGAAAACTAGTAGAAATTCCAAACCAGGGAGCTTTATTTTTTTAATTTAGTTAATTAATTTATTTATTTACTTATTCTTTTTTTGGGGGGGGCAACCATGGGGCTTGACCTCAGGTCGTGGAAACACTGCCTCAGCTTGGATCTCCCTAGGCTGGGGTGCAGTCTCCAGACACATAGTCGATCCTGAGATCTTAGGCCCAGAGGCTTTCAGGAAGAAAAAAAAAAGCTGGAAAGCACAAAAAGTGGCGAGCTGCAGAGGGCTGGGTTTTTTCAATTTCTCTCTTTGCACAGTGGCCATCCTGGGTCTGAATGACAAGGCTGCAAAATGGACCTCACCTGCCATTGCTGATGGCTGGTGGGCTATCAGTGTCAACATGGGCCCTGGGTTCAAATCCCAGTCCTGACACCAATGGCAGGAGATCACAAGAGACTCATTCCTATAAATAGGAATACTGATTGAAAGAGAAGTTGATGCATCTCTCTAGTCTAAAATTGGATGCAATAATCCTAGAATGCTGATTGATTTTAATTAATAGTTTATTAAGCATGAAAAGAATAATATTCCTTCCGTGGTGGTATAATAAATACCTAGGAGTTGGTAGGAATGTAGTAGGTGTCATTCAATCATAAATAGAGGGCTGGCACTCTTTACCAATATGTATTTATTTGTATACCGCCATCTGCCTATTCATGTATCGCTGTTTTGGCCAAACATGGGAGTCAATATCAGTGCCTTGAAACCACCTGACAGCTTCATTTGCTAGAGGCTGCCATGCTCAATCTCACTCATTCATGAATTGGGCCTGCTAGGCCCTGAGTTCAGATCCTTGCACTGCCAGGCATGATGGAGAACATATCTAAAATCTAGATGCTATGTGATAGGATGTAAACAATATAATGAATAGTATAGGTGTCATCAGAGTCAATAAAATAAATGGTAAATAAATGAATAGAACAAGAAATAAAATGAATAACCACAACAAACACAGTATGGACTCAACATCTGTATAGAAGTATAAATCCTATATTTAAAATGAATATAAGGAGTATCTTTTCCAGGCCTGAGGCTTGAATTCAGCTCTACTATGAGGAGAGAATGTTGGAAGATCCTGAGATACTGGTTTCTGGTCCTAGAAAGGGTCATGGAATGCTATCGATACCATCCTTGAATGAGTAGTTATTGTATTATGTGAGTAGCAAATTATAGGTATGGGGTATAGATTATTTGTAAAGAAGAGTTGATGAAGCATGACAATAATCATGGAAATGGAGCCATCAGGAAAGATCCAAAAATTGGTAGTCACTCGGTAGATTGGATTCCATCACAGGTCACCATCTCTACTACTCTATACAAATATGTACTTATTTGTATTCTACCCTCAGCTTATGAGTGGATGACTATTGTGCCCCCCCACTCTTCCCTCGTGGGGGGTGCTCAATCTTAGGTCCTGGGAATGGCCTAGCTCCTTTGTGGCTCACAGGCTGGTTTGCTCATATGGACCCATTTACCAATTGGACCTGATAGACTCTGAGTTGTGATCCCACCCCTGCCAAAAGATTCATCTTCATGACAGAAGTCAATTATTGCACCTGTTTTCCTTTCCTGTGCAAGTCCTGGGTCTCAGCTATGATGGAGAATGTGTGGGCCACCCTGTGGCCATGGGAATAAGTTGTGATCCATGTCAGTCAAGTTATACCTGTCATCATATACTCGAAAATACACAATACATACATGAATAGCATACAAAATAAAGAGAATAACTACACTCGATGCACGATGCAGTCCACTCACAGATGTGGATATATATCCCATGTTTAAATGATGCATTGAGGAATATTTTGGCCTCCCTGGGGCTCAATCTCAGTTACTGGGAATGGCCCAGCTCCTTAGTGGCTCACAGTCTGGTGTGATCACGTGGATCCATTGGGCTTTGGGGCCTCCTAGGCTCTGAGTTCGATTCCCAGCACTGCCATAAATTCACCCTGATGTGAGAAGCCAGTCGTTGCACCTGTTTTCCAATGCTGTGCAAGTTCTCAGTCTCAACTAGGATGGAAAATATATAGACAACCCTATACTCATGGGAATAGTTTGTCATCCAGGTCACCAGAGTTATATCTGTCATTCTATACTTAAGAAAATACATAATACAGCCATGAATAAGACACAAAATAAAGAGAGTGACTACATCGAACCCAAGATGATGCCCACCCATATTTGGAAATATAGGTCTTCTGTTTAATTATGAATTTATGGCTATATTGGCCCCCACCAGGACTCCATCTCAGGTCCCAGGAATGGCCTAGCTCCTTAGTGGCTCACAGGCTGCTGTGCTCACCAGGACCCATTCACCAATTGGGCCTGCTAGGCCTTGAGTTAGAATTCCTGCCCTGCCAAGATTCATTCTGATGTGAGGAACCCAAGGTTGCACATGTTTTCCTGTCCTGTGAATGTCCTGGGTCTCATCAAGGATAGAGAATGCTATATCGGCAACTCTATAGACATGGGTAAAAGTTGTCATCCATGTCAGCACAGTTATATCTGTCACCATACTCAATAAAATACAAAATAACATCCATGAATAAGACACAAAATAAAAAGAATAACTACACTGAATGCAAGATGCATACCACACCTGTAGGTAAAGACAGATCCTATGGTTAAAAAAGGTGAGCTTGCTATTTTTTCTAGTGCTTGGATTTTAAATCAGGCCCTGGACCAGGCCTGACATTCTCATCTTCAAGGATGATGAGCTTCCCCTTCCTCCACAATGCAACAGAGCTACCCAGAACTGAGTTCACATACCAGCACTGACAAAAGTTTCATCCTTATGTCAGAAGCCAGTTGTTGCACACGTTTTCCTCTCCCATGAAAGTCCTAGGTCTCAAGTAAGATGGAGAATGCATAGGCAACCCTATAACCATGGGAATGGGTCATCATCCATGTCAGCACACTTAGTATGCTGATATCGTGTTACCACACTTAGTAAAATACACAATACCTCCATGAATTATAGACAAAAAAGGAGAAGTGCACTCAATACAAGATGCTGTACACACATGTATATCAATATAGATTCTATGTTTAAATTATGAATTTATGACTACAGTGGACCATTGTGGGGATCAATGTCAGATACTGGGAATAGTCTACCTCCTTAGTTGCTCACAGGTTCGTATGTTCACCTTGACTTATTGGCCAATGGATCCTGCTAGGCCCTGAAATCAGATCCCAGTACTACCAACATGTGGATCGTGGAGTAAGAAGCTGAGTATGAAACTTGTTTTCCTTTTCTCTGAAAATCCTTGGTGTCAGGCCTAATGGAAAACATTTCTACAAATCTAGATGCTCTGTGATAGGATGTCATCAATGTACTAAACTGGATGGGTTTCATCATCGTAAAATCAACGGTAACTAAATGAATAAAACCAAAAATACAAGGAACAACCTCACCAAACATGTATGGACTGAACATCTATACGTAAGTATAAATCCTATCTTTACAATGTATATAAATAGTATGTTTTACAGGGCTGAGGCTTGAATTCAGGACTAGTGAACAGGCCTGACTTTCTTATCTTCAAGTACAGTGATCTTCCCCTTCATCCACATTTCTGCAGATTTACCCATATCCTGAGTTCACATCTAAAGTCTGGAAGAATAAACAGTGTGAATTGCCAGCCAGGGAGCTATTTTTTTATTTTACTTTTCTCAGTACGGCACTTGAACTCAGGTCATGGCAACTCTGCCTCAGCTTCTATCACCCTATATGGGAGTGCAGCCACTGGACCCACAGCTGATACTGGGATCCTAGACCCCCAGGCCTCGCAGGGAAAACAATGCACAGAAAAAATATGACCTTTTTAAATTTTCTTCCTTTGCACGGTCACCCTCCTGGGGTACTTCACCTTGCATTGCTGAAGGCTGGCAGACTATCAGGGAAGCCATAGGCCCACGTGGCAACATAAGCCCTGATTTCGAATCCCCATCCTAATACCAACCAATGACAGGAGATATTAAGAAACTGGTTCCCATCCATAGGAAAAACAATGGAATGTTATCAATATCATGGTTGAATGAGTTGATCATGAATGATGATACTATAAAATTAGACTGCATCATTTCAGGAGGCTGATTCATTTTATTTATTATTTATGAAGCATTAAAAGAATATTATTACTTAAAGGAGCACAATAATTTCATGGCACTGATTAGTTTCATTAATAGTTTAAAGATGAAAACAATAACATTAATTACATGGAGGCATAATAAATACCCAAGAATTGCTAGGAATGTAGTCTATATAACGGAATAATGTATAGACATCTCTGGCACTCTATAAAGATATATATTTTTAACATACTGCCATTTGCATGTCAATCTATTCTCATTTTGTTTTGTTAACACCTGGGGCACGATCTCAGGTCCTGGGAACTGCCTGTTCACTCAATTTGCCCCAGGATATCGTGTTGACACTCACCCATTCATGAATTTGGCCTTGTAGGCCATGAGTTCAGATGCCAGCACTCCCAAACAATGAATCGTGGAGTAAGAAGCTGATGGTGACCCATGTTTTCCTTTTCTCTGAATGTCCTGGGTGTCAGGTATGAAGTGGAATACATATGCAGAATTATATTTTTATGTAATCAATGTTCGATGTGTCATAATAGTCAATAAAATAAATGGTCAATACATGAATAAAACAAAAAATAAAATAACTACACTGAACACAATATGGAGTCAACATATGTATACAAATATAAATCATATATATTAATTGTACATGAATAGGATGTTTTCTAATGGTGGGGATTGATTTCAGGCCTAAGGAACAGACTTGAATTTCTTGACTTCAAGGAGGCAAGCTTTCCCTTCTCACACAGTGCAACAGAGTTACCCAGACCATGAGTTCCAATCCCAGTCATGGTAAAATAATGGCACCTTTATACAGTGTGAGGCCCAAATATTAGGTATTTCATTATACCTCCAGTTTATGAATGTGATTATTTAAATACTTCACAAAGTATTAACTAAAATGGATCAGTGTCCTGTAATATAATTGTGCATAAATTTATCCTGGAATCATTCAAGTACTGCTCATTAAATCATGACATATATCACATTCCATTGGTAATCATATGGAGAGGAACAAGTTTCTTAGGATCTTCTGCCATTTGAACTGTGAGCTCCAGCTCCCACCACTTCAACCCAAGGATAGGGAACTCTCAGGTCTGTCCAATAACATCAGAAAGACCAATTATTAGGCAGGCAACAGTGGCTCTCAGCAAACCTCTTTGATACTTACAAGGCTGTGTTGTGAAGATCATGGTCAAAGTCACCCTACGTAGGAAAGTCCTTGGAACCCCTGTCCAACTTCAGTGCCAACAAAGCCAGAAGCCCTGTGGCTCTACTGTGGAGGGTGAGCCTTGAGCCAAAACAGCTCACAGACTGTGCCCAGATCCTGAGTTCAAGGTCCAGGAGTGGCAACAAACAGACATACACAACTATCAGTACAGCCATCCAGCTTAAGCAGGTCACCCTCTTGTCCCCAATTGAATTGGACAGAGTTCCATCTGAAAGGGCTGGGGGACCTGATATCATCTTGACTCTGCCCATGATGCTGGCATCACAGGATTCCAGCCACACCCCCATTCTTTCATGTTTCTTTCTGACCAATGAGATACAAGAATGGTGGCTACGCCCACATTCCATGCTGCCCAGTAGCACCTAGATTCCCTCTGTTAGTTTACACCACTACCAGCAGTTGAGGAATGTAGAGGTGGCTGAGTGGTGAGCAAGAGACTCGATGTGACTTTGGAGTATAGTAGGAAATTGATTTGCTAGCCCACTCCCCAGCCCCCTCATTACCTTCTGGATTTGGTGCCAGTTTCAATCCTCAGACAATGGTGCACTGCAAGCTGACCTAAGGCCCCTACCAGTTCTCTGCCTCTGGTTCTCTGCTCTGGGCCCATATGTCCATAATGCTGCCACCATGGCTGCTTGCCCCACCTGGAGCAGACACCAACAGCTTCTTCCAGCAGCATAGGTGAGTGACTGCCCCAGCACCACTCCTATGTGTGTCAGACACCCCTCTGGGGTACCATGACCCCCTGCTTGTTTCCCCTCCCTGGCTCTGAGAAGCCACCTTTCTGTCTTGGGCATTTCTGAAATAGAGACTCAATATATGTACAGGCTGGGCTGGATTGAGGTCCTCCTATCTGTGACAGGTATGCCCCACCAGGCCTGTCCTCTGTAATTGGAATGGTAGACATGTAGTGACATGCTGAGTCATAGGTTTTGATGGATTATCCCAAACTCTTAGTCCACAGCAGCCGATTCTTGACCACTGGTATAGCTCTGGGTAAGGCCTCAACCATTGGGCCTCAGTCTCCTCACAGGAGAGTTGTGAGGAAACAATGGATTTATACAGAGGGATCTCTGGAACATGGCTAAGCACAGAGGGAGCAGCCTTCAGATAAGGTTCTTAGCAATTCTGTGAGCATATGACAGGAAGATACCTGGAAAGGACTCAAGTGGGGCCAGTTATTAATTGTGCAACAGGTGGGAATTATGAAACAAAACATGGCTCTCTTTCATCATTACCCTATCCCCATAAGGAACGGGATCCTTCACTCTGTTGAGTTTTGCAGCTAGGGAAACCGAGGCACAGAGAAGCCAGGTGACCTACTTATGACCTCAAGTTCACAGGAAGCTCAGCCTGACTTCTCTACCATGGGTGCTATTCAGTCCACTTCTTGTGGTGGGAAGTCCACATATTGTTAGTCGTGGGGCTTGAACTCTAGGCCTGGGCGCTGTCCCCAAGCTTCTCAGCTCAAAGGCTAGTGCTCTACCACTTGAGCCAACAGAGCCTATTCCGGATTTCTGGTAGTTCTTTGGAGATCAGAGTCTCACAGGCGTTCCTGCCTGGGCTCGTGTGAACCATGAGCCTCATATGATCCTCAGCCTCCTGTGTAGTTAGGATTAGAGTTCTGAGCCACCTGCACCCAACTTACGTGTAATTCTGATTTACTTTCTCTCTCTCTCTCTCACAGGAACTGGTTGAATGGGTGATGGAGGAGGTGGCAAAGCATCCCCATGTGGCTGGAACCCAAGGTGGCTCTCTCATTCTGGAGCTGGTCTGGTCTGTGGGTCAGGAGCTGTCTCGCCTTGAGGAAAAAAGAAAAAGCTCAAGAATAATTCCCTATCCCTGAGTTTAAGCCTCTGGTCTGGCAAAAATAAAATTGGTTAGTAAATGCAAAATAAAGAACCCATACTTGGAATATAGAATTGCTCCTTCCATTTTGACACCTGATAATAGTCCCGAATTCATATGCTTTACTTATATTAGGATACTGTGTTGAAAAAAAAGTTTTGTTCAATAGGTCACAGAAATTAATGCCAGGAATATGCTTAGATGTCACATGAAGATTAATTCTCAAAATTCAAAGATTCCGGGATTTTGTGTGGTCACTGCTAATCACAAAGAGAAGGGTAGTCTAAATGAGATTTGGAAATGTTTTTGGTTAGTCATGACACCAAAAAGGCAGAGTTGTGACAGAAGAGAAGGAATAACTCCAAATAGAAGGAATAAATGATAGTAACTAAGGTATACCAGAAACTTTTCTAAAGGACCGTTTTTGGTTATTGAAGAACTAGTTATCAACTTGTTATCTTAATCTCTGTGTGCTAAATGTATCTCCTTCTATGCTATTCTTTCATACCTGATCTCCTTTGCTTTCTAAAAATCTCAGTCTTTCTGTATTTCTCTATGAAAATTTCCTAATACTAAATACACATATGTCGAGCACATGGGCAGCAAAGATGGTGCTGGGAGAGAGAGTGGGAAGAGCCCAACTGACCTTCCGATCAGTGCCTAACCAGCCCATGAAGGCTTAGGTGCATGGAAGGGTGTGACCTTGACAGTGATTGGTTCCTCTTCCTCCCTTGCCATGCCACCTGCCCTTTTTGGCTTTAAAAAGGGCTGCTCTCTGTTTATAAATGAGTTTTCTATCTGCTGGATTTTGCTACACGCTGTGTCTGATTGTCTCCTGGGCTGAGGGAGGCTGGGGAACCGGTGAGTGCCCGACTTACTTTTCCTTGGACCCCGTCCATTTTTTGTGGGACGGACGAAGACCCAACATCTGGTGCCTAACGTGTGCCACAAAAGGAAAAGATACCTGCCAAGGCTAAGCGGTCTCTCGGAATAAGTGAAACCCTAAATATGGGTAATGCTATATCACAGAAAAAGGAGGAGGAGGCAACATTAGGCCTAGAAGGATTACAGGAGGACTTGGGAAGTGAGAAGGAAAAGGAATGAGTCAAATTCGATCGAGAACACACTGAAAAGTGCACAGTGGAAGTCAAAACGAGTAAAAGTTACCCCCTCTGACCCAGCTGATACTGACTGTCCTAGGCCCCCTCCCTATTCCCTGAATGGAGGGGAGGTACAGCTCCCTACAATACTTGTGAGAGGGACTTGCAAGACCCAGACCCCTACCAACCTTCATGGAGGGGCCAATGGCCGGGAAAGTAACCTACTCGGAGAACTCCTCTGGAAAGGAAGGGCCACTCGAGAGCCCATACTCTAGGGCACACGATTTGCTTCCCCAAGAGTATCTAGTCAATCTGGCTCCAGGAGCTAACAGGCCCTTGGAATGGTATCCATGGGAAGCTAAGGATCTTAAAGAGCTCCACAAGGCGGTGGCAGAGAATGGCCCAAACTCTCCTTGGCCCAGACCCTATTACAGGACATTGCTTATCACCCATGTGTCCCTAAGGACAGGATAGATGTGGCCAAAGCCGTTCTAACTAGTTCTCAGTTTGTTAAATGGTGTGCTTTCTTTAAGGAGGAATGTAGAGTGGGAGCGGAGATTAACTGGAAGGCTCAACCCACAATACCTATTACTTATGTCATATTAGCAGGGACGGGGGAAGCCTACTCCACCGGGATCCAACAGGCCGAAATACCTGGCCCATACCGTGGCCAGGTGAGGCAGGCAGGACTTGCCGCGTGGTACAAATTGGATTGATGGGCCTACTGAGTCCCCCATGGCAAGAGTGAGACAAAAACTGGGTGAGCCTCTACCTGATTTCATAGACCAAGTCCAATAGAGCATTCACTGCAAGCTATGGGCAGGGAACCTCCGAGATCAGTTTGTAAAGCTGCTGGTCTGGGAAGGGATGAATGCACACCACCACATGGCCTGTGCAGGATTGAGAGAGAGTTCCGTGAGCAGATGGGTGGTGGCCTCACAGCATGAGGGAATGCAACAGCACCAGTCCCAATCACTAGCTTTAGCTTTACAGGCTCAGACATCTGCAATGATCAGGCTATTACTCAGGTGCTGGCATCCCAGGGCCAAGGAACCCCAAGATCATTGAGGAGAGGGACTTGTTTTAAATGCTGGCAGGAGGGGCACTTTAAGAGGGATTGTTTACAACAATCCCCCACCAACTGGCCCTTGGGCAAACCGCCCCCTATACCCTGCCCTAGTGGCAGGGAGGGATACAAGTTTGATTTAGATGGGAAGCCTTTAAACTTGGGGAGGGGCCTACTCTAAGCCCTGTTAATTCAAGGAGGAACCCCTCTGCTGTGAGGCCCAGGCAGCCTCGTGGCAGGGCAGCCCCGGCCCATTGGACTGTCCCTCTGGTGGATGGACTCCACCCTAAAATGAGTATTCTTATAGGCAGAAAGAGGTTTCACAGCTTAATTGACACTGGGGCAGACCAAACCATACTCAGGGTGGAGGAAGTGCCCTTGGACTGGAAGCTTGCACCATGGCCCCCGACATTGGGGGTAGGGTGCAACTCCCAGTCCAAAGAAATGGTTGCCCTTATGACATGGACTAGCCGAGATGGAGAACAGGGAAAGATATGCCCTTTAGTGGCAAATAACCTCACTGCCAATTTACTAGGTTAAGACATGCTAAGACAAATGGATGCTGTGATCACTACAGACCATGGAGCATCCTATGATGATATCCTGGATGGGGAAGAAGCACAAAGGCTTAAACAGGATCTAGAAAGAGTTAAGGAAAGGGATTTTTTAAACTTTCATAATTACCGAGAAGATCAAAGGGGACCCGCTCAGGTGCACCACCCATCCTAAAGGCCACTGCCCGCCGAGTACCTCCCATTAGGTGGAAGCCGGGAAGTCCAATCTGGGTGGAGCAGTGGCCATTGACCAAACCTAAACTTGAAGCCCTCCACCTTCTGGTGGAGGAATAGATAAACCTAGGGCATATTCACCCTTCCATAAGTCCTTGGAACACACCCAAATTTGTTATTCAAAAAGCCTCTGGGGCTTGGCTGATGCTCCAAGACCTACCTAGGGTAAATGAAAGGATGAAGCTAGCAGGAATGCCCCTAAGAGACATGCCCTGGACTCCTGCTATACCTTCAGAATATATCTTGGTTGTGATTGATATTAAAGATTTTTTTTTCTATCCCTCTGCATCCATATGACTGTGAAAAGTTTGCTTTCTCTATACCTTCTCTTAATTTTTCCCAGCCTGATCGGAGGTTTGAATGGACAGTGCTGCCACAGGGAATGGCCAATAGCCCGGCCTTCTGCCAACAATACTTGGCCAAAGTTTTAGGGCCTGTGCTGGGTTCAGATACCTCCCTTGCCTATGCCTACATGGATGATATAATTCTGGGGCACCAAGACCCGAGCTGCCTAGAGGGCCTTCTGGCCCATGTTCTTGCCATATTAAAAAAGGTTTTTTTTTTTTTTTTTTTTTTTTTACCATAGCCCTTAATTAAATTCAAAAGGCAACTCCTTTTAAGGTGCTTGGGACCCTAAGGTGCTCGGGACCCACTTTACCTTGACTCAGGCCAGCTCCCTTAAGCCATTGCTGGATATTCCAGCCTTTCTGACCTTAACCCATCTTCAGAGTCTTTTAGGGGAAATCAATTGGCTGTTGCCATGGGTTTCTGTCCCTAAAGGTAGTCTTGTGCCCTTATTTGCCCTGTTAAAAGACAGGACACCACAAGAAGTTATTACAATTACAGACAGCCATAGGGCAATATTTTTCCAGTTCCAAAAAGCCCTGGATAAAGTTTCTCTAAAGAGGTATTCTATTAATGAGACCATTTTTCCCTTTGGTTATTTGCAGGTGTCATGTTAATTTCTGCAGTTTTAACCCAAAGTGGGGAGCCATTAGAGTGGGTTCACACTCGCCTGGGAGGCACACCTCGGGTGTACACTCAAGCAGACCAACTTGCAGATGCTATTGTGAAGGGAAGTATGCAAGCCCGAAGACATTATGGACTTGACCCTCACTCCATTGTTTTTCCTTTTTGGATGGCATATGTTGAGTGGCTCAATCGAGCCAATGCTCGTCTTGCTCTCTCCTTGGAGGAATTTCTAGGCCAAATTGACTGCCATTATGGGCCATCCAAATGGACTGTCATTTTATGGCGATTTCCCCTCAAAATGCCATCTCTATTTTCTTCTATGCCTATTCCTGGCACCCTCCATGTTTTTACTGATGGAGGTAAGGCAGGCTCTGCGTATGCAGCCTTTGAGGAGCAACAAAAGACCCTGAGCCAACAAAGATTTCAACCTTGTCAAGGGTCAGCACAATATAAAGAAATGCTGGCCATAATTATGGCCCTTCAGGACATTCAAAACCCCTTTAATTTGTATTCTGATAGCCTATAAAACAAAAAAGGGGGAGTTAGCCCCCATATACAGTTTCAGAGAGCTTTGTTTACCATTAACATTTTAAATTTTTCAAAAGAGGCAACTGAATCCAGATTTCAGAAGCACTGGGGACAACTAAACCCTAAGCCCCAAGTGAAAGTCAGGTGGAAGGACCCCCTGACACAACAATGGAGAGGACCTGACTCCCTAGTTACTATGGGCAGGGGATTTGGATGCGTTTTTTCCATAGGGGAGACAGCCCCCATTTGGATACCTGCCAGGAACCTTACGTTTTAACCCATATCCTCTATACAAGAGGATGCCTAAGAATAAGCTAACCAACAAGGAAAGAAAAACCGGCCATGGCCGAGTCTTGTGTTTAAAGAGAAAAGCCAGAAAGACAATTACTAACCATCCCCAAGGGCAACCAGCCCTTGAGAAGCTCTTGTGTTCTCTAACAATTGCAGATGGCAATACTCCAACTGTTGGCTATCCTGACTCTCCAAATCCTGGGAACGGCCCTATGGAATCTGCATCAACCTCAACAGGTGACCTGGGCAGTGACCAACGCTGGCAATGCAGAAATCGTCAATAGCACCACAAGAGAAGCTGTCCCTTTGACCTGGTGGCCTGACCTTCATTTTGATCACCACCCTATGGACTGTTTAATATTTTTGTAGGAGTTAATTATTTTAATGTCACCTGTTTTAATTGTTCTTTTACTAATTGCTTGTATAGCGGCATTGAATCCGTACTTATTGTTAAACAACCACCTTTTGTTATGCTTCCAGTTTAGATCTTGTCCAACCCTACAGGCAAATAGCTGGATTAAACAATCCTGACATCTGGACTCTGAAGTGGCAAAGACTGCTATCCTATCCTTCACTAGTGTTAAAGGGCTAGTAGTGACATTTCCTGGCCTAGTAATGCTTTTTTCTATGCCTTCCTTGCATTATACGTGCATTGCAAAACTCTCATGAGCTTAGCCAGCCAGTTATCAAGCTCCAAGTGAATGAATTCCCCCCCTCCAAGAGGAATCGCAGCCAGAGACAGGTAAGAGGGTGTGTCAGTCTTAGCAACCTAAGACAGGGCCTTCAGCTTCGCTCTGAAGAATTTCCCAATGACAGTTAAGGCAGACAAGGCGATCCACCCAATCTAAGACAGGCAGGTTCACTTCTTTAAACAAAGATGGGGGGGGGGGAGAGGGAGATGATGTTGGGAGCCATTAGGAGCTGATAGTAAAGCTCAAAGGTCATCTTGACTCCTGTGCTAGCTTAAAGGCACATACAAGGAACTGGCTTACTTAAAAGACACCAAGAATTAATTGAACTGCTTCGGACATTTCTAACTGTGGTGGGACTGATGTTTATTACTGTGCTAGGTGGGGATGTGAGGTAACTGGGACGGGCTCTTGGATCATGCACAAGAGCCCTCCCTATCCTTGTCTGTCAAATCTCAACCCCAGAGTTGCCTGGAACCCCCTGTGTAGCCAATGCTATCCTTACCAATGTAATCCTGTTAAAACAACCATAACAGAGGAGGGAAAAGCATAACTAACTGGGGGGTAGGTCTGCCATTAAAACAAAAAAAGGGGGAATCTGTAGAGCACATGGGCAGCAAAGATGGCACTGGGAGAGAGTAGAGTGGGCAGAGCCCAATTGACCTTCCGATCAGTGCCTAACCAGCGTGTGTAGGCTCAGGGTCATGATAGGGTGTGATCTTGAAAGTGATTGGTTCCTCTTCCTCCCATGCCATGCCACCGCCCTTTTTTGGCTTTAAAAAAGGTGGCTCTCTGTTAATAAACGAGTTTTCTACCTGCTGGATTTGGCTACCCGCTGTGTCTGATTGTCTCCTGGGCTGAGGGAGGCTGGGGAACAGGTGAGCACCACACTTACCTTTCCTCCGCCGCGTCCATCTTTCGTGGGATGGACGAAGACACACCACACCTATACAGATGGCAGAGGATGCTAATGAAAGCGTCCCATAGGTTGAGTCATTAATGTAACCAAATGGAAAAAAGAGTATATATTTATTGCTAATTCAATTTTTCTGAAAAGCTGCAATGTCATTATTTGGTTCAAATTTCTATTCTTTGGCTACATAGTGTCATTCAGTGCACATAAATGCAAATATGAGCCAGGAACTGGTGGCTCATGCCTGTAATCCTGACTACTCAGGAAGTTGGGATCTGAGGGTTGTGGTTCACAGCCAGCCTGGTCAGGAAAGTCCAAGAGACCCTTATCTTTAATTAACCTCCAGAAACCTGGAAGTGGTGCTTTAGCTAAAGTGGTAGAGCACTCAACTTGAGCTGAAGAGCATAGGGATAGCACCCAGGATCAGAGTTCAAGCCCCACAACCAACAAAAAATGTGAAATATGACTTTAATTTTCCCCCAAAGGAACGACAAGTTCTTCCCAAGCAGAAAAAAATAATTCCAAAATGATTCAGTGCACCTACTTCTGCTGAGTTACTTAAGTTATGGCTTTTTTTTCCCTGACATAGTCTTTTCTTTTAAAAATTGTCAAATATTAGGTTTATAATAAACTTCATGTAATATTTCTTTTTTCAAAAGAGAAATCAATACAGTTGATGTCACTTAGCTATCTTACTATCTTAGTTCAATGCGAACCCAGGCAGGAGAGTCTGTCAACCTCTTATCTCTAATTAAACACCAAAAAACAAGAAGTGGAGTTTTGGCTCAAGCAGTAGTGTACTAGCTTTGGGGGCAGGTGTGCAGGAAAGACAATTGTTCAGGGACAGGATCCAGCCTCTGGGTCAAGCCCCAGAACCAGCACAAACTAAACGAACAAGCAAAGAAAAAAATCCTAGATATTTCTTTGAGACCCTCCTTAAAGGTGCACTAGTCTGAGAAGAGGCTACTTTTACTTATCATACTCACTGGATCCTGCTTTTTTGGAATCTTTATTGCTCTGGAGAACTCACGACCAGATTAAGGAATTGATAAATGTCTCCTGCAACAAGAGAATCTCATGGGTGAAACATCCATCCATAAGACACTTAAAACCTCCATGTCTTTGTTTCTTTGCTGTAGAACCCTTTTCAAACAACGTTATTTCCTTTTGTTCTATGCTGGACTTCACATGGCACATTATTTCTTTTTGTAATCCTCTCAACTAGAAGTTTACAGAAAAGTTTTATATGAGTATAGAACACACTCAAAAAAGTCAGGGACAGAGTTTCCTTCAAACCTGGGGAATCTTTACTTGTACAGAAAAAGGAAAGCACAAGTTAACATGAACTTTGTTATTCCTCTATGTTCATTTCCTTTCCTGGGATCAGTTTCCACATCCATTAGCAGTTACCTCCAGTAACAATAGATGATGCTGCCGGAGTTATGATGAAAGTTTTCTCGCTTCACTGAAATAACAACAGGACACCTTTGGACCTGAGGTAACACGTCTTTCAGAGACAACTTAGTAAAGAGAAAATATGAAATTTATGTTGCATATAAATACCTTATCAATGAGTACATTGAGTTCAAACTTTGTAAGTTCTCCATAAATTAAGGCGAATTTTAAATGGGAAGGGTCTCAGATCATTCTTTTTGTGAGTGCATATGTTGCGCATTATTTCCCAGGTGTACATGCATTAACAGTAAGGGAAACAAGAGCAATAATAGGAGAAAGAGAAGTTCTGTGTTTAAGTATAAGGGGTCAGTATACTATAAAAGACTCTACAAATAAGACAACATTGAAACAATAAAGCCAAGTCCAGTATTTCGATTTATGGGAGTGATATGGAGAAAGCATTACTCTCAGGTGGCACACGAATTATGAGGGCACTCCCTTTCTAAATCATGCTTGCTAATAAAGCAACTTTGTAGAAAGAAGAATGGAAGTATAATTCTGCTTCCAATGAAAGTCAGATATAAGAGCATGGACATAACTGGAAAAAATATTCCATCTCGAGAGAGCAGGGATTATACTAGCAATGAACTGGTGGATAAGATGACATTTCTTTTTCTATCCTTTACTTATATATTTTTTTTGTTTGTGGTGGTCTTGGCAATTGAACTCTGGGCCTGGGCACTGTCCCTCTGCTATTCCGCTCAAGGCTAATGCTCTACCACTTGAGCCACAGTGCTGCTTCCAGTTTTCTTGCAGTTAATTGGAGAAAAGTGTCTCAGGGACTTTCCTACCTGGGCTGGCTTTGAACCCCAGTCCTCAGATCTCACCACCACCCAGCTTAGTATCACATTACTAATAGTGTACACTCAGCATATGTAATGTTTATGTTCATCCATCTTTATATGAATTTTTCAGTTAAAAATCTGGGCTACATTATAGACTTTACACTCACAAAAGTGTTTGTAGTTTAAAAGTTGATTCTACGGGATAAACAAAACCTAAGAATGTAAAGGAGTCTGGGAAGTTCAGTTTACATCCAGCCTGGACAGAACAGTTTTTGAGACACTATAATTAACCAGCCAAAATCTGGATTGGAAGAATGGCTTAGGTGATGGAATATGAGTCATGAGCAAGAATGATGAATAAGAGCTTGAGGCTTTTGCATACATACATATTAACATACACATACACACAGAGGCAATTATATATGCACACATAAATACACAAATGAAGCAACTCTCAGAGTATGTAGAAAAGTTAGAAAACAATAGAAAATATGTCCTGAGTAAGACTAGAATCAAGTGATAATTTTTAAAATTAGAAAGTCTTCAAGTGAACTTTCTTCAAAAAAGTTTGAGAATATTATCTAGGTTGGGACCAGAAATAGTAAGAGAGTCAAGTAATCATTATTAAGGGGATCAGATCCATGGAGGAATGAATCAGAGACCGCGCAGGTGCATTTGAAAATGTTCGTATCCTGTGTCAAATGTTAGAATATCTTTGAAAATAGTACATGAACAGTCTGAGAAGTCTAGTGGATAATATCACTGGAGAAGTTCAGAATTGATAGTCTGTATCTAGATTAAATAAAACAAGAAACTATACCAAGGCAGTGTGATACAAGGCTAGAATTCTAGCACTCAGACTAAGACAGGAGATTAGAGAGTGGAATTACATAGTGACACCTTCCATATACCAGGTAATATAATTTTGTCTTAATAAAACAAACCAAACAAGAAAAGAGTGCACAGTTGGAAGTTTGGGCTAATTTTGTCACTATGATTTGAGAAGTAAAGTTTCCTATTGCAATTTAACTCATATATAATCCTCAGTTGTGTTTTAAATGCAATCTTCATTACAAAACATTGCTAGATGCAAAATGGCTCATTATTCCCATGCAAAATTCCCATCCAAAGTTATCATAATTCTGTTGGATTCCAAAGAATTAATGCAGGATTACAAAAGCTTAAGCCCAGAGAAAAAGCAAAGTTCGACTAATGTAGGACTTTGTAGATCTTGCTAAATTAGAATTTAGATTTAAATTAAATGTTTTTAATTTCATATTCTATAGGATACTACAAAATTCTTTTTAATAGAGGGTTTAATTGACAAATTCACAAATGATTCTTGCATTCTATTTGCCTAGAATATTCTTTCAAGTGAGTTTTAATTAGAATTTAGTTAATAGATAATTCTAACAGTTCACGTATGAAATGATAATGTGAATAATATAGACACAGTTGCCAACAAATAGATTACATAAATTTATAAATTTAGAAAGACAGCAATTTTTGAGGTTGTGGTATAGCATGCTATAAAGAGAATAATTGTGTGACATCTTCTTTCTTCTACCTGCATGTAACACAGGAAGCAATTTCCTTAATTAGGTACCTTTGTGTACAATGAGAAAAAATGCATAGGTTTGGAATTTGTTTTTGTTTTTGTTTTATTGGTTTGTCCTAGTGCTTGAACTCTGGGCCTGTATACTGTCTCTGAGCCTGTTTATGCTCAAGGCTCCTGCCCTTCCACTTCAATTTCAGTGCCACTTATGTCTGGCTTTTTCTGAGAAGTTTATTGGATATAAGAATCTACGGAACATTCCTGCCTGGGTGGGCTTTGAACTGTACTCTTCCGATCTTAGCATCCTGAATATCTATGATAGTTTAAAAAGTATAAATATAAATAATATTTGCAAGTATTTTGATCCTAAGAATACTACTGGTGGAAAAATGATACAGCCCAGTTTATTGTGGTGTTCTTTCCAGAACACGGAGGGCATCACATTAACAGAGGTGTAGTATTTTTTCACAATAGAGATAAGATATTCGTGATGTGAATTAAGGGAATTTTGAGGTACACCCTACATGTTGGAAACTGTTGGGCTAGGATGACTTTATGGCATAAATCTTGGGATTTATGGTCATAGAAATAATAGCTTACTCTGATAAACAATTGCTTACTCTTGAAGAATTAATTATTACAGATGCTTTATAGTTTTATCCTATACCAGAATGTGGCTATTTTTCTGTTGACTTCTCAATCTGTAACATCCCATTGGAAATTGAATCTATTGCAGAATTTCATAACATGCAAACAAATATGGAAAGTTCAGAATTTGAAAATCAGTAGTTATCAGTCATAGGAATTTTGAAGAACACATATATTCTCTCCTCTTAGCAATGTATTTTCTTTTAAAAGTTATGGGTTTCTATAGAATTACAATCTTTTTGGTTTTGGTATGAGAAAGTACTAAATTTATTCTTTTTTCAAAATATTGGCAAGTATATTGTGAAAATATTGTCTAGTTGGATTCAAGTTGATGGTCCTCTGATTAAAAAGGGGTAATTAATTCAAATTAGATGCCAAATAGTATTGTTTTTTAAAAAGTTACTACACAAAGAATAATATTACTATACCAATACAGTGAATTTATATTTCATGCAGCTAATTTTTTAAATTTAATTTTATTGTCAAAGTGATGTACAGTGGGGTTACAGTAATTGTAAAGTAGTGAATACATCAATTTTCAAAATAGTTACCCCTCTCTCATTTTTCTCACAGTTTTCCTTCACCCCCAAACCCCTCACAAGTTGTAAGGTACATTTCCAACCTATTGTCTTGTGAGTTTTTCTATTGCATTGGTTTGCCCTTTGTCCTTTGTCTCACCATTTTGTTGTTGATATTCCCTTCCCTAATTAAGGTAAAGGTATACACAATACACAGGGTATCAAAATCAAATACAACAGGGGATAAACCATAAGGGAAAACCCCAAAGAAAATAGAAATCACATAGTACATTAAAAACAACAACTGCAAATAAATATCTGTTTCCATATCTTGGAATTCATTTTGCTCAGCATCAGCTTATATGAACATATATAGGCATTACAAAACCACTGGAAAATAATATTTTCACGGACACTTTATCATGACAACAATGTAAGTGTTTTTGATGGTAAAGGTGGAATTAAGATTGGTGAATTCGCAATTCTGATAAAGGGATTTCAAAAAAGTTAAAAAATTCTGACAGGTAAATTTTAACTGTTCAAATTTTTTAACAACTTTGCCTATTAAGAAAATTTAAAATTGACTGGAAAAATAGGCTTTCATGCAAAGAAATCCATGGAGACTAAGCTGAGAGGGAACAATGTGGGTGAAGATGGCTCATTTTCACAGTAAAATAACAAACCTCACAAACCTTGCTGTAAATCCTGTAGGTTCCCTTGAGAATTGTCCTTACCCAGGAAACATATTCTCACTGTGAAACAATGTTGTACTGGAATTTAAATTCAAATTTCTTTTTAAAAAGGCATCAAAATTTATGAATTGACTTTTAATTACTAAACAGTAATTCTCTGAAAAAGATGATTTGGGTCAAAATATTTAGGGAGAAAGTGCCCTCCACAATGAAAGCAGGTATTGGGTATACACTATTCTGTTTATAATAGTTTCCACAATGTCTTTGCATGTGAAGCACTGAAACACAGAAAAAAAATCTGGTTGGATATCTTAAACCAATGATTTCTCATTTCTACGTAGCTCACAAAATATAATATCCTTATTAACATGACATAGTGAAGACTTCTCTTATTACATAAGCCAAAAAGTTTTGGGATCAGAAAATAATTGAGCAAATAAGAAAACACATTCTTAGAAGCCCTGGCTAAGTGTATTGATTTCAGCAGTAGAGGGATTCCAAAACTTATTGAAATAGATTGTGTTAATATTTTTGCTACGTAAAGTGATTTTACAGAGCCTATTTGGCTCACCACAATGCAGAACAGATTGAGTGAAGACATGAAAATAAATTCCACATCCACATAAAAGAGGTTAAAAAGAAAAACCATGATGATGGAGCAGTGGGGGATGCCTTCTAGTCCTTCAGCTTCACGAGACTTGAAGCCAAGAAGCTGTGATTAATTGGAAATCAAGCAAGAGCTAAGAGGAGAACATAGAAGTAGGACAAAGGATTATTGTCCGTTGTAACAGACACTGTCACAAAGTATGGTTGATTTAACTCTATTCTTCTCCATATATCTTGTTGAGCAAATGCAAGACCAAGAGAAAAATAATCTATTGAAATAATTTTACAAAGGATAACTTCACTGTTCCTCATATGGTATCTAAGGAGAGTCTTTTTATTGTGAAAAAAACTGTACAGAGGGGTTACAATTACATGGGCAAGATAATGAATACATTTCTTATCAAGCATTGTAGCTTCCTCCTTTGTTTCTCCTTCCCATCCCTTCCCAGACTCCCCCCTCACCCAAGCCTCCCCTCACCCACTAACCCCCCAACAAAGTTGTAAAGTTCGTTTTCGAAATGACAAATTGTACTTCTCATTGTTGCAATGGTCCACCTGTATCCATATTTAAACGACTTGTTTTTCCCCTTCCCCTCCACAAATTATACCGACATCAAATACAGTGAAAGCAGGGGTTATACTGTGGGAGAGGGACAGACAAAGCAACAAAGAAATAATCATATAAATGCATTAGAAACAAATGCATGAAAGAAAAAAAACATTTAAATACATATCTTATTGTTCATTTTCCTAACATCACCTTATCTGATCTTTTCTACTTGACTCATACATATACTAACTATTGAAAATAAGGGAAACCATGGGACCTATGTTTCTTTGGGCTTGGCTTACTTCACTGAACATAATTTTTTCTTAAGTCTAAGGAAAGTCTTAAGAGAGAAGATAAAAGTGGAGTATTCTTCGGTTTCCTCAAGCATCTTGTTAGCAAAATATATCTTTGAGGTTAGAAGTTATTGAATCAAAAAGTGGTGGAGTCCTTATTTTTGTGGGCACTTTAAATACAAAAGACTTTCAAGGTAAAAGAAAAAGTATAGCTAAATATTTGTGATCACAGCTTCTTGGACTGTTTTTTCAGAGACAAAGTTTTACATTAGAGTTTGTCCTCATTAATATAGATGTTGGGGTTTTGTGGCAACCAAATGCAAGGGTGAAGTTTAATGCACTCTCTTGGACAAGATAACAGCATGATAGAAAAAAAGGTAAATAATATTTAGTGAATTAGTTTGACTAATTACTTTGCCAGACAAAAAGGAAAGATATAATTCAAAATCACTTGATTTAAAAGAATGATGAAAGAGTAGTGAAGAGAGATGAGAGAAAATATAGAGGACTGTTCTGTCTCCAGTAGTGTAATGGGTGCTTGATCCGTTTCTTCCAATCTATCTTCACAAGCTATCAAGTGTGGCTTAGGACTGGAGTATCCAGTGCAGTGAAAGAGAACTCACAAAAGAAAATATTTGCAGCAGATGCAGATGATTTATAACCTTAGAAAATCTATTTAAATCTGTTCAAAATTTTCTGCTACCCCAAACTTCCCTCTTTGAACAGTTTTGTTTCCTTTTCCCAAGACTACCCTTCATTAAATATTTAAAATTTTGAGAGGTCATATTTATCCTCTCTAGAGGTTGCTGTTTGCTTGTGATTTTTGTGTGTTTTTGTTTTTTGTTATGTTTTTAACTGAATTTCAAAATGTTGAGCAAGTGTATTACAATAAATGTCTATCTAATTGTCCAATGCTCCTGGGTCAGAATGACTCCTTCTATCATTCTCAACCAACCCCTTTTTCCAAGATTTATTTCAGATTTACCACTTCTTTTGTCACATGTGTACATTGAGTATTCTAGCTGTACTTGCCCCTTGTTCCATTTTTCATTCATTCTATGTTTTTACTATTATTCCTTTCTGGTTTAAACTTCCTGATAGTCATTCTGTTAAACTATCTGTTAATACTTTGAGAGGTTTATATACATTCCATGGAGTTTCAATCCTGCATATACTTGAATGTATGTCAGCTTATATTTCCATATTTCATTCATCTGCAATAACAATTTGCAAGACTGGAGATGTGCAGCCCCTAGACATGATAATATTCTCATTCATTTGGAAGATTAATCTTTAGTGAACAAGAAAGTTTAAAAATGGCTAAGAATGTATTCCTAGCTACCAGTTTTTATAAATGGCTTTGTACAAAGTTTTGTGATTATTTTATTTGATATGGGATAATATTTTCTACTACCTATAAGTTTTGGAAAAAGAAGAAAACTAAAATTTACTACTATAGAGGAATATGATAGAAATAGAAAACAGATTTTATATTTGTCACATCTCTGATGAGTACCCATATTCAAGATTTAATGTCTTATTTCATACTATGTTAGACAGATAGGGAAAACATAAAACAACATATGATAAGACAACTATTTGTGACTTTTTAAAATGTACCTTATTAAATGATGAAATTGACTTTAGTAGCTAGTGTTTGGGTTTGAATTATGGGAGGTTGATCTATTTAACACATTTCTGGAAGGCACCTACTGAACAAAACAAATGGTGGGAGGTACTATTTCTACACTTTAATGAATGGTTGAACGTGTTTGGCATTAGTGCTGGGTAAATAATTCATCTCTATTGTAACTTGCTCCCTACACTTGTAAAACTTGTAATGTCACTTATTATCATCTACTTGTCAAATGTTATTTCGGTGAATGTGATTTTAAAAAGTTTTGAAAAAGAATATATTTTCAGGAGATTAAATTTAGATTATCATTGGCTTGAGAATGATAGCATTTTACACTACAGAACCAAGATTTACTGTAGTACCAGTAGTTTGAAGCATTAAGGATCTTCTCAATTAATGTTTTTCTGAATTATAATTGACCTGTAAGTCAAGTTTTCCTAGCCTTGGTAGACCAATTATGAATCTATCGTTCCCAGAACAATTTTTTGGCCTACTTATACTGGACTGAAATCTTTCAATAATCATTAGGAGAGGGGTATTAAAAATAATTTTGTGACATTTGTGATCTTGTTCACTCATATGGGCTGGGCATCTGTAAGTTTAAAGTTGTAATTACTGTACTTTCTCTCAGATATTGTGATCTCATCTTTCATTTTAAGTTGTCTTGCATTTCACAATTGCTTACTGCTAATTCCTGTGCTGTAAGGAATTGGGGTCCCGAAATACTATAGGAAATGAAAAATTGAGATGGATTTTCAATTACTTTCTGTTGGCATGTTGCATGGGCCTAGGTGAGAAATCTTGCCCTTGTTATCTGATGATGTGGATAACTGGGACCTGGGATCCTAGGACCCTTGGGTCCTGAAGAAGAATAATACCTTGTAGACATCATATCAGCAAAATTTGGGTATAATCATTACGAATGCTTCAGAAATATGGAGAAAATCAGTTTGGGACCAGTGAGTTAAAACAATAAACAGAGTAGCAGCGTAAAATCCCTAATAGATTAGAGGAAAACTTTTTTTTTTTTTTGCAATGTGAATTCAGAAGACCAAGAACACTTAGAATGTATCACAAGTTTATACCAAAGATATTGCATTGATATTTTTATTTCTAATATGTATTGTAAACCTAATTATTTGTATTCCAATACTATTTATTGGAATAAATAGCTATTTATTTGTCAAATTATCAATTAATTCTAGTAAGTTTCACTGTGTGAAATAAAATATCAACACATATAAATATAAAATGTATAACTATATGCAAGCAAAAGGCACACGTTTTGCAATATTCTGTTGTGGTTAGAGTATCAAATTATTTAAAGTATTTAAAGTATTATTTCATTATCTCTACCTCAGTGTTTGGTAGAGTTGGACCTAAAGCTTTACCATTTGAAGATTTACAGCCTAGTGGCAAGAGGAAACTCTTTGATTAAAACATTAACAATTTTAGGCCTAATATCGAGGAGAGACATATAGACTTCTCTTGTAACTCTGAAAACATTTGGTGATAGAAAGGCAGTAGTGTTAATTGCTGCCTGGTTGGATGGTAGAAGGGCCAGAACATTAGTTAATCATGCATATGAACAATTTTTTCACCTTCTTGGCTTTAGATACTTTTGAAATATTAGGTATAATAACCAATTATATTTGATAAAATACCTTCTAGTCTAAACATTTCTATCTGAACTGTTCCTGTCACTATAATCCCATGTAATTAAGATTAATTTTGTTCCAGTAAGAAAATCTATGCTGTCAGGGTAAGATATTCTGGTTCGTCTTTCATAAATGGAAGAAAGATAAAGGGTCAGGTAGACATTTGTGCCAATAAGATCTCATTTAGGAATTTTTAAGCTGCAGAACTTTAGAAGTATCTCTTAAGCAAGGCTTACTTTGAATCCATTAGCTCCACAAACTAACTCAGCTGAAAAATAAGTACTTGAAAAGCCATCACCTTTGGACCTAGCTTTAAATTCTTCAAAGTATGATGAAATCTAAAATGAAAAATACTTAAAATACTCATTAACAAAAAAATTGCAAATGTGAGCAATCTACCAAACAATATAAGTTTTTTTTCCAATATACACAGAATTTTAGAGAAGTAATATCAATAGCATTTTTAGGAACAATAAGGTTTCCTAGTTACAAATAGTCAACCAAGGATATATGCCTGTATAAAGATTGCATCATTAGCTACTTAAATTTAGAGGATACTAAATGCTTCAACAGCACGTCTACCCAAATTACAATACAAAGATTAACATGGCACTTGCACAAGGATGATATGAAAATTTGTGTAATATTCCATATTTTTCATTCTTCAGATGCAAGAAATGAAAAACAGTTATTAAAAATTGATTACAAAAATACAGTTGTAACGATACATGTAATTCATTGAATTGAAAGTTAGTTTGACATCAGTGTCTTAAATCATCACCTTAGAAAAGCCTTTACATAGCATAACCTTTACAAAACATTTGAAATTAGATAACATTTTCATTTTATCCCAAAGAAATAAAATACTATAAGGACCTAGGGAAAAAAAAGGAATCTTAAACTGTTTCTATATGGAATGCTATCTGAAATGACACATTTATTAATGAACCTATATATTATGAAAAAATGTAGAATTAAAAGTATTATATCTAGGAGAGAATGAAATAGATTATGGATATTATACAAAAAGAATACAGATTACATTAAAATATCCTTTTTCAGACAAGAAATAGAAATATCTTTAGTTTCTGTATTACTCATTTCAACAGATAAGTTAAAATTATTTCTGATTATAAAAATCACAAACTCTGTATACATCATTATTGATGTATACAAACAAATCTTGAATATATTTTGACATCAAAGTCCGGAAATTCACTTGGAAGAATAGCCTGGAATCCATGAATTTTTGAAGTAAGATATTAATGTGGCTTTTTGTGTGAAAATATTTTGTACGGACACAAAGTTGGATTGGCATTTTTGAAATTTAAGAAACTTAACCATACCATTATGACTTAGGAGAAAAATATTTGCAGCCTTCCACAACTTCAAAGAGGTAGTGATACATACTTTTCCTTTTGGCAATATCAAATGCAGCTTCTTCCAAGTTGTTCTTGACCTGGTTTGATATAATATTTCAATAGAAAGAGATCCCGCATACCTTTGTTATTCTATTCCCAGCAGCAAGATACAAAGTTGTCAAGAGTTCTTAAGTTTGGGCATTGGTATCTGCATCATGATGAAGTAAGAAAGAAGCCACTCTGGTATTATTCCACATATAAGCACTATGCAGGGGTGTCCAGCCATTCACAGTTATTGCATGAACAACTGCCTTGAGCCAACAACTCATGGACAATGTCTAAGTGTCCACTGTAGGCTTCCTGATGAAGAGAGTTATAATCATCATCATCCCTAGTATTCACATGAGTGGCCTTTTTGGAAAGTAGTCCCTGCACTGTAGTAAGCCGATTATTTTCAACAGCCCAATGAAGAAATTTGCTTGGATACTTCTCCATTTTTTCTAGTAAATGATACCATTCCTCACTTTTTCATCTAGTTCCTTGTCTTCATCAGAATTGCCTAACTAGAGACTTTGAGTACCAGTGGGAATGAGGTGTACATGTTTTCCCCAATAGTTCACATTGGTTGAAGTAGTCAGAAAAATCCAGTGAATTTTCTACATCTATTTTTTCACCATGATTTTTTTCTCTTTTTTCATTTTTACTATTTGAAATTATTCTAACTGGAGAGTAGGGAATGGATAGAGAGCAGAAGAAATAAATGCAAAAACAATCTTCACAGAAGCAAATTCTCAGAGCTATTTCATGACTTTGAAAAGGATAAAGTGGCTGAAGTTAGTATAAATTTAGAAGTATGAAAATGGGAGGGGGGACCAAGATGGCAATGGGTCAGTAGGGAAACGCCACAGCTTTCCCCAACCAAAAAGAGAGTTCGAGTTCCTAAGCTTAATCTCCCTAAGAGATCGACAAAAACAAAAAGATGAACACCCATAGAAACACAGGAGGTGGAAAATAACAAAAAAGAAAGAGAGAAAAAGAACTTCATAACAGAGAAGTGCGAAGACTCCTCCCCCAATGCTTACTGGTGTCGAACAAGTCCAGCAGGGGCTGCTGGAGTCCCAGAGACAAAGGGGGCTGCCTGCAGATCACCCGCGCAGAAGGACTTAAGAAAGAAAGAAACAAAGAACTTCCACTCCTCTGGTCGAACCACTATTAAATAACCCCATGCTGCTGATCACATGTATGGTGTATATGTGTACACCATTATATGTTACAGACCGTGATAGACAATTTGCTCTAGGAAAGTTAGAATGAGTTTGTGACTTTAAATGAGCATCATCATCCCAAAATACCGTGAAAATTGGGAAACTTTGTAATCACTTAATCACAATAAAAAAAAAAACACCAAAAAACTACAAGTGGAGCTATGGCTCAAGTGGTAGAGCATGAGCCTTGAGCTGAATTGCTAAGGGACAGCTGCCAGGCCTAGAGCTCAAGCACCACACCTGACAAAAAAGAGAGAGAGAGATCTTTCATGTGATTGATTCTAACATATTTATAAAATTATGTCTTTATTGCTTTGTATGTCCCTCCCCTATGGTATAACCCCTGGTTTCACTATATATGAAGTTGGTGTATGTGGAGGGGAAGGGAAAAAAACAAATCCTTAAAACAGAGATACAGGAGGACCCATTTCAACAATGAGATGTACAATACTTTATGTCGAAAAAAGAACTTTACACCTTTGGTTGGGGGGACAGTGGGGAGGACACGAAGGGATGGGAAGGGGAAACAAATGAGGAGGCTACAATGCTTGATAAGAAATGTGCTCATTATATCTTACCCATGTAATTGTTACTCCTCTGTACAGTATTTCACAATAAAAAGAACTATAAAAATGACAAAAATATAAAAAGATATTCATATATTTCATTATATAACCCAAAGCAGAAAGCAAATATTGTTTAGATTATTTCTTAAAGCACAGTCTTTCAGGAGCTGGGAAGGTCGCTCAGTGGTAGAGTGTTTGCCTTGCATGCATGAGGTCCTGGGTTTGATTCGTCAGCAACATATAAGAAGAAAAAGACAAAAGTGGTGCAGTGGCTCAAGTGGTAGCACCATCTTTGAGCTGAAAAGCTGAGGGACAGCACTCAGGTTCCAGAGTTCAAGCCCAACAAAAACAAAAACCAAACCAAAAAACTAAACAAAACACAGCTCTCACATTTGTAGCCTCAATTCTGTAAAGACACTGCTTCAGTCTAGGACTAAGATTTTAGGTGTAGACATTGATCAACACTTCTGATTCATATTTCTACTTTAGAAAATTTTAAATCAATATTTTGTTTCTAATTTTTCTCTTTGTACATTCACATGCACCTATAAAAAATGGTGTGGACATCCCAGTAACATTCTCAAAGTACCTCCTGATGATGAGTTATGAAAAGTTGTATTCTATTACAAAAAGGAAAACAATGCTACAAATAAAAAAACTAATAATTAAATATTAATGGTTAATAAAATAAAAACCAAACACCAGTGTTTCCAGTTTTTGAAGTGTTTTACATATTAGATTTTACTATTTACTCATATTCCTGTACATTTAAAACTGACTAAGATTATGATGTTCACAAGAGTTTTGTAGGCTACGAGTAGCCTTCAAAGTTACCCACTAAGGTTACTCTTTCTTTATGGCTCATCTCATCATTTGTATATGGCTTATATCATCATTTGTTCCTCACTAACATGAAAAGGAAGCCCTCAAGTTTTAACCGAAACTGTGTAGTTAAAATCGTAACTCTTCACTGTTTCTTTACACAGATTTTGTAACTTCTCATAGTAAAGTTTCTAAAAACTCTGAAATGTTCATACTTAGTAGTATATGTCTGCTACCATAAATCTTAAATACTTTATGGAAAAGTTTTATGACCTGCCGAACAGTCTTAATTTTGGCATATATAAGCAAATGCCAAATATTAAACATATTTAAAACAATAAAACTTTTAACAAAACTTAGCACTTGCTACAGTGCTCATTATGACAGATGCCATGTATAGAATAATGAATTTCTATCCTTACACATCACTTGAACAACAAATATCTGGAATTATTTTGTTTTTGACATATCTAACTTGACTTTATTCTTAAATGTGTGCTTATTTAAGAAATATATGGTTCTAAAATTTCACGACGTCTTTTGAACTTATTTTTTGTTGAATTATCTACTTTAGAAAAATCAATTCCAAAATGTTCTGTGCTCAGTTTGGCAGCACATACACTAAAATTGGAAAAATATAGAGAAGATTAGCATGACCCCTACGCAAGGATGACATGCAAATTGATGAAGATTTCCACATTATTACAACAACAGATGCTGGAGGGGATGTGGACAGAAGGGAACCTACTCCATTCTTGGTGGGCGTGAAAACTTGTTCAACCACTTGGAAAGAAGTATGGCGGTTCCTCAAAAGATTCCACATAGAGCTCCCCTATGACCCAGCAATCCCACTTTTGGGCATTCACAAAAATGATCAAACAAGACCATACTATAACTACCAGCAAAGCTATGTTTATTGTAGCATTATTTACTATAGCTAAGATATGGAACCAACCCCGATGCCCCTCAGTAAATGAATGAATCAAGAAAATTGTGTGTGTGTGTGTGTGTGTGTGTATGTGTGTGTGTGTATGTATATATGTATGTATGTATGTTTCTTTCTATCTACACATACATACATATGTATATATATATTTGTATATATGTATATATATTTATATATGTATATTTATATACATAAATATAAATATAGATTGGAATGTGTATATATACATATATACATATATATGTATATAGTATATGTATATGTATATATATATACATACATATATATATATATATATATATATATATATATTGGAATTCTATGCCTCCATCAGAAAGAATGGCATCGCCCAAATTGTTAGGGAATGGAAAGACTTGGAAAAAAAATTATATTTACTGAAGTAAGCCAAGTCCAAAGAAACATATGCCCCAAGGTATCCCTTACTTGCAATAAATAATATAAGCAGAAAACTGGGATAAGCAGAAAAGATCAAAAGCTATATGCATATTACTAGAAAAGATGATGTTAAGCTAAATGAACCCCAAGATAAGGACAGAAGTGTTTTTTTTTATTCTTTCTTACTGTTGTTACTAACATATTTATCATGTACGATGTGTTTAGTTTTTGTTTTTTATATGGTCCTCCCCCACAGTATAACCCCTGTTTTCACTGGATTTAATGTTGGTGCACCTACATCCTGTATATACACTTCTCTAATTTGGGAAAGGAAAGGGAAAAATCAAAATGCTTAAATAGATATAAAAGTTGAGCCATTGTAACAATGAGATGCACAACACAATATGTTGGGGGGTGTGGGGGTGTGGGGATGAAAAGTGTGCTTGTGGAGGTGGAGGGGAAGGGATGGTAGAGGAAAAACAAAGGAGGAGTTAACAGTGCTTGATAAGAAATGCACTCATATCCTTGCTCATGTAACTTTAACCCGGCTATACAGTATTTTTACAATAAAAACATTAAAAAATGTTCTGAGATGGAAAAGTTTATTTTATTTTACCCATATAATATTGTTAACAAAGAAATTAATGGGGGGGAGGATTGGGTGGGGGGCCGGGGGGAGGCTGGGAAGGGATGGGAAGGGGAAACAAAGGAGGAGGCTACAATACTTGATAAGAAATGTACTCATTATCTTGCACATGTAATTGTAACCCCTCTGTACAGTATTTTCACAATTAAAACACACACACACACACACACACACACACACACACACACACACACACAAACAAACAAACAAAAAAAAGAAATTAATGGAAAAGACTGACCCAAGGATGTTTAGAGTGTGTGTGTGTGTATGTGTGTGTGTGTGTGTGTGTGTGTGTGTGTGTGTTTGTGCATGCCTGCATGTTGGTGTGCTTCAGAGTTTTAACTCAGGGCTTCATGGTCTTGCTAGGCCTTTCCTCTCTAGATTGGTGAGCTACTATATGAGCTACATCTCCATTCCTGGACCTTTGCTAGTTTATTTAAATTTTTGAAAAATAATCTTAGGATTTTTTGCCCTGATTGGCTTCCAACTCTTATCCATAATTCTCAGGGTCCTGAGTAGATATGCAGAATAAACAGGATTACAGGTGTGACCCACCATCACAAGGCTTTCAGAATAATTTTAAAAGTAGAAGAAAATTTACTTCACGGGGGGCATGTTTTATCATTTCCTACTTTTAAAGCATTTTGGAGTGATTATATGTGAATTTATTTCATGTTGGGATTCTTAAAAGAGAGTAAGTGATGATATTTAAAAGTTTTAGTACTTTCTTTTAAAAGGATACTGGAACTGTGGGACAGAAGAAATTTTCCTCTCTTTGGACCTCAATTTATAAGCTCAGCTCTGTGCACGATAACCCAATGTCACCAACACAATCTGTGTTGAAGACAGAATGTGACAGAATACAATTACTATGGGCAATAATTGCTATGCTATTATTTATTGGACAATATGAATATTGAATTGAGAGTGTAAGAGAATGGAGAGATTTCACCTACCGTTTTTGTATTGCTGAAAGGTTTTTGGAAACTTTGACTCATTTCCTTCCTCAATGTGTGTCTTTGGGCCATGCACTTAGTGCCTTTAATTACAATTTTTCTCAACTTTAAAATAGTAATAACATTAGAATCATAGCAAATGTTTTCTTAAGAACTAAGAGACATAAAACTTGTGAAATACTTAACATAAACTACGAATGAACTTTGAGTTTAGCCAGCAGTTTTTTTTAATACTAAACAGAATGTGATATGTATTACAGAAAGCATTAGATGTAGTAAGCCACCAGAAGTAATGTTATCTATTGACTATGCTCTGCTTCCAAGGAAGCCAGGTGGATAACTTCTCATGCTGTAAATCAAACTGCTTATGTCTTGATAGTGCTAAACTATCAGGGTCAGAATAATGAAGGAATTGTAGACTGAGCTGAGGTCCATATGAAAATGTTCAAAACTGATAAAGCCTAAAAGTAACTAAGCAGTATATTGTGTTTTTCATCATTTAAGTTAAATTGCAAAGAAAGGGAAGACCTAGAAGAATGAATTCTCTTTTTGATAACCTATCATAGGTCCTTAGCAGGATGAACTCTTCCTTCATTCTTGTAGAGGCATCATCAGATGAGAGGAACTCTACTTTTTTGGTTGCTTCTTTCAATTTATTCTTCAGTTTGAAATCTGAACTACATGAGACTGAAAGAAACCAAGGAAAATTAGACACGCAGGCTTTGGAAAAAGCAATCAGAGTAAAATAAACTAAATACATAGAGCCTTGTAAAAGGCTTCACCAAATTGAGTTATATAGTCTCAAGCATAAGCAAAAATGGTGTAAGCAATATCATGTTATTGAAAATTGAAAAATGTTAGGTGTTGCTCAATTTTTTCCTTTCTACTACCTGGAATGTATTATTGATTTTGTATAGAGAGATTAAAGATGAGATTAACAAGGAACTTGATTAAAAATCGATAAAACCTCTGAATAGACATGTTTTCCAATATGCCCTGAAAATCACTAGTGGCTTTACAAAGTTGTGTTTAATATCAATTCTATGCTGGCTTAATGCTGTGTGAACAGAAGTCATTAGAGAAATGCAATTCAAAATTACTATGATACTACTACATAACTATTATAACTCTTAAAAATATTCGAAGGAACTTGGTGTGGTGGTAAAGGCTTGTAATTCCAAGCATATGGGAAGTGGAGTAAGAGGATTTGAGTTTAAGGCCAGCCTGGGATACTGCACATAGCAAAAACATGCCTTTAAAAAAACTTAAAAGGTAATAATGTTGGTGAGAGTGTAGAGAAAAGGAAAATTTCTACACTCTTGGTCAACATACAGGTTAGTATTCTCATTGTAGAAAGTAGTATGCAGTTTTCTAAAGAAATGCAAAGTTGAAATATCATCTGACCCACCAATCATATGATTAGTTCTCTCTGGGTAACTCGTAAATATATCTGTAGTTCACTGTTATTCACATTATTCACAACAGGCAAGATATAAATGAAAGTTATGTGTTCAACTACAGACTAATAAGCCAACTGTGGCACATGCACAAATATAATTTTCTGTTTCATCCTTAAAATAGCAAGAGATTTCTCCCATTAGCCACAAATTACAATGACCTAAAAGATGTAATCTAAATGAAGTAAAATGTTGCTTTCTGATCCTTGTAAAACCACACACACACACACACACACACACACACACACACACACACACACACACACACACACACACACACACACACACACACACACACACACACACACACACCAACCTAAGCAACAGAGAAATTTTTCAAAAAGTAAAGCAACTGGAATTGCTGGGGCATTTAGGTCACAATATAGATGACAGTATATATACAGGATGACCAAGTATAGAGTTGTAATGTCTAACGTGAGGATACAAGGGAAAACACTGGCCTTACATAGGAATGAAGCTAAATATGTAGGAGTTGGTCTTCCTTGTAGGGGTTTCTCTTTTAGGTGTTCTTCCTTCAGTAATGGATGAGATGAACGGAATTCTTTACATATACTTGCCTGTTTGCAGAAATAATAACAAACAATATAGCAATAATGTTTTCTGCTCAACATGGAACAAAATGCCAAATTAATGTACATGAAATTATCCTTGATATAAACTAATCATTACTAATAAGGTTTCTTTAAGTCTGGCTTCACTTGATGTGATTTTTTTCGACGATCTCCTATTTCCTTACAAATGAGGTGGTATCATTCTTTATGATGGAAGCATAGTATTCCATGTGTATGTATCTGTGTATTTGTGTGTGTGTAACATTTTTTTATCCATTCATCTACTGAGGAGCATCTGGATTGATTCCATATCTTAGCTGTGGTAAATAATACTGTGATAAACATAATTGTGCTGGTAGATTTAGTGTGGCCTTGTTTGTGACCACTTGGGTAAATATAAATGCCCAGATGTGGGATTACTGGGTAATAGGGGATCATGATTATGTACATCATGGATAATCTAAGTAGATGAGCAGAATAGGTCAATTGCTATGTACATATGACCATAAAAGATGATTCCAAGTGAAATGAACTCTAACACATGTTCTTCATTGTTGTTGTTCAAATGTACTACGTGATTTCTTTTTAACTTTTTGTTTTTTCCCCACTTATGACAGACACTATATTTGATTTTGATACGCTGAGTAGTGTAAATATGTTGAGCTGAACTAGGCAAGGGAAAGGGAAAAAACAAAATGTTGAGACAAAGGAAAAAGGGGGAACCTACGTTAACAGCGATACTCACAAGACAATATGTAGGAAATGATCTTGGTGTGGGCATTGGGAGGGAAGAGGGAGAAAAATGGGGGACGGGGTAACAATTTAGAAAAGAAATAAATCTATTATCATACTTACATAAATATACCCCTACTTTAAATTACCTTGACAATAACATATAAATAAAAATAAAATAAAATATTCGAGAGCAGCAATACAGGAGATGGGAGTGGGGGAAATACTGTACTATACAAAGAAAACTACAACAGCTGTGGAGAACAGGAATTTTACTTCATCATAGGAAGTAATAAACTGGCGTACAGATTTTCAGCCTCATGTCAATCACTAAAAAGGGAAAACAAAATGCACAATCAGCAAACCAATAAAATAGAAAACTAAACAATTAAGGTGGAGAGATGACTTGGACGAAGAGAAACAAATGACACAACTAGGAAACAAATAAGAAGCTGGTAAGTTTTAAAAATATTACCCATAATTCTAATAAATGTTTTTGCATCACAATGTGTTAGAACTATACTTCAAATCACAATTTAATAGTGTATAATTTTAATAATAGGTTACTCATTATTGATTTCTTAATATTGAATGCTTAATATATAATTTTAATTTCAGCAGCTATAGAAAAGAAGAAAGTGAAGCTAATTTTAATGATATATTTCATGAATTGTAAAATTGAGAAGCATTAGGACTTAAATAATATATATTATTGTTTCATTTCTGTGAATTAATGTAGCACTCATCTTAACGTCAAATAATAGATTATTGCACATGACACTTGGTTTTAGGTGGAAGGGTTCAGCACTGTGGTACTGTGGTACAGTACACGAGAGTATGACTCCTCTCATCTAGCTTAAATGGTGGAAATTTGATTTCTATATGCATGTTAAATACGTGTCTAGGTGATATCTATTAAATTATATACATGAGGAGTATTTCAGATGATACTTAAAATTCATATTCATTAATTAAATTTTTATTATTTTACAAAATAAACATTTATGGAGACTGAATTTCTGAGTAGATGATGGGTTATGTGTGCCAGATTATACATATTGAGGCTTATTTTATATTCCTGACATTGTTTCTACAGTTGGATTTAATTTTCCATAAGGGGTTAAGTGTATTTGTTGGATATATGAAAGTAAACTGAATGTTTATTCCATTAATCCTTTGCAACTTGTCTAATCCCAATATTAATTATCCATGTGCTTGAAGTAATGAAAATAACAACAGATAAAAGCAACAGATATGAATCAGTCTTAGTAGACATGCATTTTCACCTTTATTTTGATAGTTTATCCTCTTTTACACTACAGAATATTATTGGGAAAATGTGCTCCAGGCTGACCACAATTGCAGAATATTATGGTTTGATCTATCATAAGAAGAGGAAGAAAGGGGAACATTCCTTCCAAAATGCTCCTCCCAGGGATGTGATCAGTTTTAATGTGGTAAGTTGGAAATGAACATTTTTCACAGTCAACCTTGAAAAGCCATCTTGATAGACTATTTCTGCTAGTGATTACAGAGGATTATTCATGGATTTGCAAGTATGCCAGATTGCCTCATTTTGAGAAAGATAAAACAGGAATTTAGCCAGCTGTTTTTGTATCTTTAGAATAACACATTGACTGTAGGCCAGGATATCACTGGGGCCCAGAGAAGCTAATACATTGAATAGTAATCCCAGACCTCTAAAAACAAAACAAAACAAACAAACAAAAAACTTCAGTGAGCACAGCCAGTCAGGGCTGCTATCACAGCCTACATTAAATCAGGCAAAAAACAGAAGCTGAAAGTCATTTAGCTGATAACTAATATATTTCTTATGAGGCAGACTGAAATGAGAGTCCCAAGAGGGGCTCAGAAAGACTGATTAGAGAGATTAAAATTGGTAATACAAAGATTGGAAAATAGAATTCCTTGTAGAACAAATGAATCATAGAATGCCTGTGTGTGTACGGACAAGACAGCAGACCAAATTCCAGAAATGCACATTTTCTTAGAGGTCAGCTTAATGAAATATCAATGGAACTCTTTGAATTCTTAAATATTTGACCACATGTGGAAGAAGGCCAATTGCTGAAGAGAAAGAAAAGTCATCACTCTGTTAGGAGGTCCAATGAAGTAATCAAGCACAGATTTGTAATAAAAAGAGAAAACAATTATTCCAAATGAGGGTTTCATTTGTTTTGATGTAAGTGTTCTTGATTTAGGTGATAGAAATTACCATACAATTGATCCAGTCTCACAACTGAGTTGATATTGACTGCAGTATTCCCACATGAAGGAAAAGAGAAAATTTACAAATGTCTGATGAAATGAGTTGAGGATGAAGTGTTTTAATAGTGATAGCTGAGGTTTAGACATTGGTGAAGAGATGAGTTTTCTTTTATTAACCCCCATCCCATTTTTAGCCTGATGACAGTGGATCACAGCTGTAATCCTAGCTACTCAGGAAATTGAGATCTGAGGACTGCTGTTGAAAGCCAGCCTGGGCAAGAAAGTCCCTGAGACTCTTATCTCCATTAAACCACCAGAAAACCCAAAGTGGCACTGAGGTTCAAGAGGTACAGCCCTCACCTTGAGTTGAAGAGCTCAGGAACAGTGCCCAAGCCCAGACTTTAAGCCCCTGGACCAACAACAATAAAAACAAATCTCCCTTTTCTTGGACTGCCTACATCTTTTCCTAACATTCAACAAAGCCATTTTATCACCCACTACATTTAAGTCCTATCTTAGCTGCTGCAAATAGGATGATTTGGTATGTTATGTCAAAAGTTTGATATTTGAGGAAACAAATACTAGCAGTGGTAACTTTGCTTCCCGTCCTTGAATTCTGAGCCTGGGCCCTGAACATGGTTATGCTGGTCGCTTTAATGTGAGGTTGGTTGTTATTTATTGGATTACTGCCCATGAGAGGAATTAATGGGTCATAAGAGAGATCTTTGTTTAGTCTTTTGAAGAAACTCCGTACTGCATTCCAGATAGGTTAAAAAGTTTAATTCCCCAACAGTGTAATAGAGTTCCCATTTGGCTACATCCACGCCAGCATTAGCTATTTTTAGTTTTCCTGATAGTGGCCATTCTAAGTGGGACGAAGTAGAATCTGTCTTGTTTACTTGTACATTTTTTGACACCTTCTAACTACCATAAATGAATGAATCTATGAAACCTGTATTGCTCTGAGTCTTCATTCCTTTCTCTTTGTAATTTTCCCAAGTCTTTCATTTTCCTTAAGACTGGTGAAAAGTCATCCTTTCTGATGGGTGAATAGAATTCCATTGTGTGTGGTGGGTGTGTGTAAGTGTGTGTGTGTGTGTGTGTGTGTGTGTGTGTGTGTGTGTGTGTGTGTGTAAGATGACAATAGGCACATGAGTTCCTTTCTAAGCCTTTTGTTTCAACTGTAATTTTGTAATTCCATATTAAATTTGGATTGCTTTCTCTACTGCATTGAAGAATATTGTTGGGATTTTGATAGGTATTGCATTGTCAATTGTTTGGGGTAGTATTGCAGTTTTCACAATGTTAATTCTTCCAACAAGGAGCATTGAAAGTCTTTCCATTTCCTTGAATCTCTTTCAATTTCCTTTTTTGGAATTTTAAAGTTTTCACAGTAGAGGTCCTTCACATTTTTAGTTAAATTAATTCCTACTTTTATTGTTGTTGTTTTGTTTTGTTTAGATTTGTTTTGATTTTGAGGCTAATACATATGAGGTGTTTTTTTTTGGATTTCAGCCTGTTTCTTCCCATTGTTGGTAACACAGAAAAAGTACTGATTCTTGTGGGTTTTATACCCTGCTACATTGCTGAAGGTTAGCATCACCTTTACTAACTTGAGGTAGGAAGCTATAGGGTCCTTTAAATACAGGATCATTTCATCTGTGAAAAGTGATAGTTTTACTTCTTCTCTATTTAAATTCCCTTTATGTTTTTCTCTTACCTATAGCCCTTCTAGAAAGTCCACTATGATTTTGAAGAATAATAGAGAGAGTAGACATCCTTTTCTCATCCCTGATTTTAATATCTTCATGCTTCTACCATTAGGTACATTCTTATTATCTCTTTTTCATATACATACTTTATATTATATTGAGGAATTTTCCATGCGTTCCTAGCTTCTCAGACATTTTAATCATAAAGTGCTATTTGAGCTTGTTAAAAGCTATTTCTACATCACAATAGACGATCACGTGGTTCTTGTCCCTGCATCTGCTGATGGTGTGCATTATGTTTATTGACAAGTATATTGAATCCAATTGTATCCTAGGATGCATACTGTTTGATCATAGCATATGATTTTTTTGATAGTTGCTGAAATTGGTTGGTGAGAATTTTATTAAAAACTTTTGCATCAATGCTTATCAAAGTGCTTGGTTCATAGTTCTCTTTCTTTGATGAGTCCCTATCTGATATGAGGAAGAGTCTAATTCTACCTTCATTGAATGTTTTTGATAATTCCATTTCCTTTCTATTCCATTGAAGAGTTAGATCTGAGTATTGTAAGTTATATGCAGGTCTTAATTTCATGGTAAATCCATTGAGTCCTATATTTTTGTGGTATGGAAAATTGTTTATTGATATTTAATTTTCATTTCTTCTTATGTATCATTTCTTGGTTCAATTTAACTATAGGAAAGCATCAATTTCTCCAAGATTCTCCAGGTGATTGGCATATGATTTTCAAAGTTCTCTCTTATCACATTCACAATTTTGCTAATTTATGTTGTGATGTCTCATTTTTTTCCCACTAATTTTATATATTTGGGTGAGTTCTTTTAGGAGCTCTTAGGAGCTGTGCCTCATCCACTCTTAATGTATTTATCTTGTTCTCTGATAGGGAGCATTTTATATAACCAGTTTCTTTTCTTCTTGATCTTCTCTATGTAGGATATATTTGATTCACTTCTATCCTGCTGATCTGGTGGAGATAAATTGTTTCAAGTTTTCTTTGTCATGAATTTTTTTGGGGGGTGGTGTGGTCGTGGGACCTGAACTCTGGGGCTGGGCACTGTCCTTCAGCTCTTCAGCTCAAGGCTAGCACTCTACCACTTGAGCCACAGCACTGTTTCTGGCTTTTTTCTTTGTTCTTATGTGGTGCTGAGGAATTGAACCCAGGGCCTCAGGCACGCAGGGCAAGCGCTCTACCACTGAGCCACCTTCCCAGCCCCATGAAATATTTTTATATATCCTTTAAATGTAAAGGAGAGTTTGGCTTGGGATCATATTAACGGTTGGTAGTTGTTTGCCTTTAATGTTTGTCGTCTATCATGCAAGCCTCTTTTTTTCCTTTTTACCATATCAGCTAAGGAATCCGTATTTATTCTGACTGTATATCCTTTCTAAATAATCAATCTTTTCTTTATGACACCTTTAAGAATCCTTTCCTTGATTGTAGGGCACATGGGCAGCAAAGATGTCACTGAGAGGGAGTTGAGTGGGCAGAGCCCAATTTATTGTAGAGCACATGGGCAGCAAAGATGGTGCTGAGAGGGAGTTGAGTGGGCAGAGCCCAATTTGCTTTACGTTCAGTGCGTAACCAGCCTGTGGAAGCTTAGGTGCATGATAGGGTGTGACCTTGACAGTGATTGGTTCCTCTTCCTCCCCTGCCATGCCTCCCACTCTTTTTTGCTTTAAAAAGGGTTTGCTCTGTTAATAAATGAGTTTCTTCCTGCTTGACTTGACTCCTAGCTGCATCTGATTGTCTCCTGGGCTGAGGGAGGCTGGGGAACGGGCGAGAGGCAGCACTTACTTTTCCTCGGACCCCGTCAGTCTTTTGTGGGATGGACAAATTCTGGACATCTGGTGCCCAAAAGTAAAAGATACCTGCCGACGCTAAGCAGGCTCTCAGGGTAAGTGAAACCCTTACTATGGGTAATGCTATCTCACAGAAGAAGGAGGAGGAGGCAACGTTAGGCCTAGAAAGAGTAGAGGAGGACATGGAAAGTGAGAAGGAAAGAGAATGGGTCAAATTTGATCAAGAACACACTGACACATGCACAGTGGAAGTCAAAACAAGGGTGAATGTTACTCCCTCTAACTCAGATGCCGCTGATGGTCGTAGGGCCCTTCCCTATTCCCCCGTTTAGAGGGGAGGTATGGTGCCCTACGCAACCTGCAAAGTGGACTTGCAAGACCTGTACCCCTACCAACCTTCCATGGAGGGGCTGAGGGCTGGGGAAGTAGCCTACTCAGAGGCCTCCCCTGGAAAGAAAGCCTGGACCCTAGGCCACAGGATTCATTTCCCCAAGCGTATACAGTCAATCTGGCACCAAGAGGTAACAGGCCCTTGGAATGGTATCCATGGAAAGCTAAGGATCTTAAAGAACTTCATAAGGCAGTGGGGGAGGATGGCCCAAACTCCTCGGGCCCAGACCCTATTACCGGACATTGCTTATCACCTGTGTGTCCCTAAGGACTGGCTGGATGTGGCCAAAGCCGTCTTTACTAGTTCTCAGTTATTAAATGTTGTGCTTTCTTTAAGGAGGAATGCAGAGTGTGAGTGGAGAATAACCGGCAGGCTCAACCCGCTATACCCATTACTTACTCATGTTAACAGGGATGGGGGAAGGGTACTCCACTGGCATCCAACAGGCCGCAATACCTGGCCTGTACCATGACCAGGTGAGGCAGGCAGGACTTGCCGCATGGTACAAACTGGATAATGTGCCTACTGAGTCCCCCACAGCAGGAGAGAGACAAAAACCAGGTGAGCCTCTACCTGATTTTGTAGACCAGGTCCAACAGAGCATTCACTGGAAACTGCCAGCAGGGAACCTCCAAGATCAGTTTGTAAACCTGCTTGTCTGGGAAGAGATGAATGCAGACCACTACATGGCATGCACAGGATTGAGAGAGAGTTCCCTGGGCAGATGGGTGGTGGCCTCACAGGATGTGGACACGCAACAGCACCAGTCCCAATCACTATCTTAGCTTTACAGGCTCAGACATCTGTAATGACTGAGGCTATTACCCAGGCACTGGCAGCCCAGGGCTGAAGAACCCTAAGACCATCGGGGTAAAGGACTTGTTTCAAATGTTGCCAGGAGGGGCACTTTAAGAGGGACTGTTCACAACAATCTCCTGCCAACCAGCCTGGGGGAAAACCACCCCCTACACCCTGCCCCAGGTGGAGGGAGGGATACCATTGGAAAAAAATGTGTATCCAAGTTTGATTTAGATGGAAAGCCTTTAAACTAGGGGAGGGGCATCCTCTAGCCCAATTAACTCAAGGAAGAATCCCCACTGCTGTGAGGCCCAGGCAGCCTCGTGGCAGAAAATCCTAAGCCCCTAGGATCATCTCCTTGGTGGAAGGACTCTGCCCTACAAATGGATGCCATGTTCACTATAGACCATCGAGCATCCTATGATGATATCCTGGATGGAGATGAAGCACAAAGTCTTAAACAGGATCTAGAGGGAGTTAAGAAAAAGGATTTTTTAACTTTCATAATTACAGAGAAGAACAAAGGGGACCCGCTTGGATGCACCCCAAATCCTAAAAGCCACTGCCCCCCGAGTACCTACCATTAGATGGAAGCCAGGAAGCCCAATCTGGGTGGAGCAGTGTCAATTGAACAAACCTAAACTTGTAGCCCTCCACCTTCTGGTGGAGAAACAGATAAATCTTGGGCACACTAGTCCTTCTATGAGTCCTTGGAACACACCCGTATTTGTTATTCAAAAAGCCTCAGGGGATTGGCTTATGCTCCAAGAAGTAAGGTTAATGAAGGGATGGAGCTAGTAGGAACGCCCCTAAGAGGCATGCCCTGGACTTCCTCTCTACCTTCAAAATATACCTTGGTTGTAATTTATATTTGTTGGGAGCCTACAGTAAAGCTCTAAGGTCATCTTGACCCCTGTGCTCACTTGGATGCACGTACAAGGAGCTGGCTTACTTAAGAAACTCTAGGTGCCTGGGATTGCTTTGTTATGTCTGCAGAGTTTGTTTTACTCTCTTTGTTTTTTTTTTTTGGTCAGCCGTGGGGCTTGAACTCTGGGCCTGGGCGCTGTCCCTCAGCTCTTCAGCTCAAGGCAAGCGCTCTACCACTTGAGCCACAGCTCCACTTCCGGTTTTCTGGTGGTTTATTGGAGATAGGAGTCTCACGGTCTCTCCTGCCCGGGCTGGCATTGAACCTCGATCCTCAGATCTCAGCCTCCTGAGTAGCTAGGATTACAGGCGTGAGCCACCAGCGCCGGGCTGTTTTACTCTCTACCAGTTGACCTTGTCTTGTTTTTACTGCACTCTGTTTTTACTGAAATTTACCTTGTTTTTCTGGACTATTGTAACCTTATGTTACCTCTTGACTTCTAATAGTATATATTAGGGAAAGTTAAAAATAAACGGTGCTGCAGTCTTGAGCTGCAGACCTCCCAACCCCATACTGTGTCTTATTTATTTATTTTTCTGCATCCTCGCCCCCTAATTCAAGATTTCCTTTCATTGCCGTCAGGCTCTGGCAGATATTAAAGATTGTATTTTTTTCTGTCCCCCTGCATTCAGATGACTGCGAGAAGTTTGCTTTCTTCATCACTTCTCTTAATTTTTCCCAGCCTGATTAGAGATTTGAATGGACAGTGCTGCCACAGGGAATGGCCAATAGTACTGCCTTCTACCAAAAATACTTGGCCACACTTTTATGGGATCAGATACCTCCCTTGCCTATGCCTACATGAATGATATAATTCTGGGGCTTCAAAACACAAGCTGCCTGGAGGGCCTTCTGGCTCAGATTCTCGCCATATTAAAAAATGGTGGGTGTTTACCGTAGCCCTTAATAAAATTCAAAAGGTACCTCCTTTTAAGGTGCTCGGACCCACCTTACCTTGACTTAGGCCAGCCCCCTTAAGCATTTGCTGGATATTCCATCCTCTCTAACCTTAACCCAACTTCAAAGATACAGACTGAAAATGAGGGCCAGTGGTGTCTTCATGTGAAGCTTATTCTAAGTATGAGAAAATACGAAATAATTCCTTCTATGTAAATGATTTGGGAACTGGCAGAGCAAAAAGTGAATTGATGCAACAAAAAATATAAAAACAAAATAAATTAGGATAATTATTGAGCAGTCATATTATCTATGAGAACCATAAAAGGAAGAGAAGAAGAGAGAGACAGATGTGCAATAAACTAGCTAGCCACAAAATCCATGCCTGTGATCAATATATAGAGTAAACAATTGTATATTATCTGAGTCAAGCAGAAAAGGTCAGATAAGGTGATGTTCGGGAAATGAACCCTAACATATGTATTCAATTTTTTTTTCTTTCATGTGATTGTTTCTAACACATTTGTAAGATTATTTCTTTGTTGCTTTGTGTGTCCCTCCCTCACAGTGTAACCCCTGCTTTCACTGTATTTGATGTCGGTATAATTTGTGGAGGAAAAGGGGAAAAACAAATCATTTAAATAGGGATACAGGTGGACCTAATGCAACAATGAGATGTAAAAGTCGTTATGTCGAAAATAAACTTTACAACTTTGGTGCAGCGGGGGGGGGGGGGGCAGGGGAAGGAAGGGAAGGGATGGGAAGAAGAAACAAAGAGGAGGCTACAATGCTTGATAAATGTACTCATTATCTTGCCTATGTAATTGTAATCCCTCTGTACAGTATTTTCACAGTAAAAAAAATAATAAAAGAGATGGAAATAGAATTTGTTTATTTACTTGAAATTAGTAAATACATTTTTTAGTAGCGTACATAAAGAGACATAGCTTTAAGCAAATCGCAGACAAGAATCTAAATCCCTGGTAATTCTAGTAACAGATATGACTGAAATCAGTTGAATCACACTTTTCCTGTAGAGTGAAGGAAAGCAGCTAGAGAAGACAGGTCGATTGTATCTGGGACAAAACTTTGTGGAAAATGGGATCAAGGATTACTTACTGGTGATCCACTTGCACTGGATGCATGATCTTAACTATTGCTTGCTGATTCTGAACTATTGCTTTAACTATTATATTCTCCAAGAAGAAAAGGTGAGATATAATTGATAGCAAAGGAATACTAATACACTTTGACTTCTCAATAACCACATTCAATTATCAAAATCACATGAAGACATAGACAGGCCTACTTTTTTAGATGAAAACAAGTGTCTTAAGAATCAAAGAATTTAAGTATGCCTACAAAAGACTTCTATTTTACTACTGCATTATACATTTGTTTTTCTAAATGTTGGGTAACAAATAATGGATCTATTAGAAAGCTCTTAAAGCTCATATGTTCAATAGTGAGTTCTCTTATATTATATGATATTTTTTGTTTATGGTCTTAAGAAGAAATTTTCTAGCTTAAATTTCTGACAGGACAATATCATCACTGTACATCTTGCTTCTATAAAGTTTTAAATTATTATCTAAATATTTGCATTAAATAACTACAGAGGAAAAAGTAGAAGCCACACTGTTGGCTCATGTTTTTAATCCTAGATAATCAGAAAGATGAAATCTGAGGCTTGTGGTTTGAAAGCAGACCAAGAAAAGAAAAGTCCATTAGATTCTGATTTGAAAGTCACCAGCAAAAGTTAGAAATGGAGCTGTGGTACAAGCAGTAAAAATCTAGGCTTGAGAAAACTAAAACAAAACAAAACAAAAAAAAAAAAAAAAACAAATTCTGGGACATAGCCAGGCTCTGAGTTCAAGCCTGAGTATTAGCACGGAACAAATGAATTATTAAATAATTAAAATAAATTAAGTGGTCACATGTGGCAAGGCAAGTAAAATGTAACAGCCATAGTGACTGGAATGTGTATTATTTTGTCATAAGGCAAATTATCATTTGTCCTAATCACCAATATTTTATTTGTACTTTTTTTGGTACTAAATCCTGAATTTGCATGCATGTATATGTGTGTGCATATGCACACGTGTGTATGTGTATATGTGTGCTCATGCTGTTGCAATGTTGCTTGCCAATGTGGAAGGATGAGGCTGAAAAGAGCTAACTGTGTTGCCATGTTTTTATTTATCAGTGTTCTGTCACGTCATTTCAGTGGAACCACCCTTCTGTACATTTTATTTGTCAAATAATATCATCATAATATAAGCATTTACAACATTAAGTTAGATAAATGAGATCACTTTCAGCTATTATTATATATTAGGTTAGAAGGTACAGATATAATTAGGTAGTAAGTTATTGCTGTGAGATGACTGTCAGTACAATATATGTATTTGACCTCATAAATTGGTTATACTTTTAAGATATACTCAAGGATTGCGTTTGACCGAATTGACCAAACGTGTATTACTCTCTGGTTATTCCTATGAAACACAAGGTGGATAAACTCTTTCCGGATTTCTGTTGAAAATAACTTTATTTGTAAAATCATATCTATTCTCACTAAGAGATAATCAACCCCATATTACGTTTGAATATTCCATCTAATTGACTGAAAATAAGTATTGTGGATATGCTTGTTAGATATTCCTTTCAAAAATGAACAAACAAAAAGCATGTGTCATCTTGAGTTTGTGGATGTATTTGAAGTTGTTTGGTACATGCACAGGGATATTCACTATTGGCTCTTTTGTGGGAGTAACTATAACAACTTTAACAAATAAGGTTTTTTGAATATCTTTTCCAGTATACATAACATCCCAGAGAGACTCTTGCAATTTCTGAAAGGCATTTGAATATTTTAGTATTCTTTCATTTCATTGAATATAGAGCTAAAATTTCTCAAATAAATATTTGTAAGATGTAAGTGAAAATGTAAGTGGGTATATAAGCTTTTTTATGCATCATTTTATGAAAACACAATTTTTATGAAAGTAAATTAAATAGAATAAAAGAATGTAAGTGAGTTTGTCAAGCTAATTATTATATAACTTTGTTTTCTATTAACACAGTCCTTTGAATGTACGTGATGCAGTTAAATTGTTTTCTTTGTGTCTCTCTACTTCAGGTAGTTTTGGAATCTTTGTAGTTATGAGTGAATTTTTAGTATAAATAAATGTCTTTGAAAATGATTAGGATTAATCTTGGGTTTTGTGTCCTACTCCCAAGAAAATGAGTTATTTTCAAGTGTTAATATTTTATGATTGAATCTTCAATATCCAAGAAATTTTGAAAATATGCAGTAGTATTGATGTCTTTTTAAATCAATAGTTTTCACAAGTTTGAGTGTCTTTAATTCATGCTTAGGTCTTGGTGTCTATGATTTTTAACCTCTCGTTCCTAACATTAATGATGGGTCAGACTGCATTTTTGGGTATAAGAAAGGTAAAATATTTATCTGGGGTCAAAGCTGATTTTTATGTCAGTCTTGCTTTAATAGGATTTTAAAGTATTACCTTTCTCTCAAAATGTTAGGTAAGAAAGCAATCAAAATACTTCTAATGGTAAACAACTTAGGTGAGCTACAATGTGGAAATGATTGGTGCATAAGAACTGCAGTCTGTTTCCATCAGGAATTGGGCAGGTCATTCTTTCAGTATGACTGTGTTAAGCAGTGATGGGGGTCTCCAGGCAGTGCAGTTTTGAGTCATGGGATAGAATATGATTTCTACAAGTTTGAGCTAGAAATAAAGAATGTTATAGTTTAACAGTTCCTTTCACCATGGAGGTATAAATTGATTATGAACTTGGAGTTTTCATATTGCAGTTACTTATTTCCTTTTTGTTTTTTTGGTTGGTCGTGGGGCTTGAACTCTAGGCTTGGGCACTGTCTCTGTGCTCTTCCTCTCAAGGCAAGCATTTTACCTCTTGAGCTACACTGCCACTTCTGGTTTACTAGTGGTTTATTAGAGATAAGAATCTCTCAGACTTTCCTGCCTGAGCTGGCTTTGAACAGCCATCCTCAGGTCTCAGCCTATTGAATAGCTAGGATTACAGGCGTGAGCCACTGACATCCGGCTCAGTTACTTATTTTCTAACAAGGATAAAGTGAAATATTATTAGAGTGTGAACAATAATTCTGGGAAATTTTCCTAGAATTACTAGACTAAGTGCTGGTATTTTAGTAATAAAATAGAATGAAGTTATTTGATACAGTGGGAATGGGCCGCAGGCTAGCATTTACCATGTGTGCAATGTTGTACTAGTAATTACAACTCTGAAGAGTTCAATATCATCATCTGAGCATTAGAAATAGAAGTAGTTCTACTTTATGGGATTATTGTGAGGATTAAATTACATACTATAGGTAACGTACTTGGAAAAACAATCAACATTTGATCCTTTATACTTTTTATTTTATCATGTGATGAATTCTAATATTTTTACCATGATTTTTATATTGTGTCTATTTAGGATATGGAATGTGATGTATTGATATTCATTGTGTTGGTCACTTTTCTGTCATTATGAAGAAAATACCTGCAAAGAAAATTTCTGTGGTGGAAACTATTATTTTGACTCATGTTTTAAGAGAGCACAGTTTAAAATCCAGATGTCTCGGTTGTTTTAATTATATTGTTATTAAATAGTTGTACGAAAGAATTTCCATTCAACAACTCAGTGTATAAGTACAATGGATCTTTACATAACTTTCCAACACCTTTCCAAACCTCACCCCAATTTTATTTTTTCTAGTTTCATACTACCTGCATTGAATATTATACCTTCCCTCACTTCCTCCATAACTCTCTTCTCCCTTTGACTTCCGCTCACATCTTCCAAATGGTAGTTTCCTGGTATTCATTTTGTTGGATTAAAAGTTCAACTAAATTACACCTTTTAAATACTCCTATAAATAGCATGCTTTGGTTAATACTGTTGTGTAAACTTGCATAAAATCCTACCTTCCAAATATGCGACAGAACATGGGTCCTTTGTGTGTCTGGCTCTGACTTAGTTTAAGTAACATATTTTTAGATCTATCCATATTTTTGCAAATGATGTAACAGTCTTCATAATGGATGGTGCAATCCAATTGTGTATATGTGTCACACTTTCTCCAACCACCCCTCTGCCAAAGGGCATCTGTTTCCATAACTTGGCTATGGTGAAGAGTGCAGCAGTGAACATGGTTGTGAAAGTGACTTTACTGTAAGTTTTTGGAAGAATTCATCACTATCTTTCTGGAAGCAATCCTCTAGCCAATTTTCCAGAATAAGCACATCCTTCCCTTCATCTCCATCACATCATTTTGCAAATCCTCAAAAACACATTATCCCGTACAGGTCTCAATAGGCTAAAACCACACTGTACAATATTTTTTCAATACTTTTTTTTCATAATTTTACATATAATTTAGTGAGAACCTTCTATGTAATTTCTTAATGTGGGAATGAGGGTTATAAAAATAGAGTAAAAGTAAGAAATATGCAATTTAATTATCATATTTAAAATCCTTTTCATCTCTAACTCACAGTATCACTTACTATTATTTTAGTCTTTATTTGATTTATTCATCTATCCCCTAAATTATTACACGTGATTTATATACAAAGATAAAAAAGTGTGGTTTGATTTTGACACTCATGTGTGAGGATGCACAATATGGGCAAATAAATAGATTGGAATCAATGGCCATTATCCATTTTGTTAAATATGGTTTTCCCAAATTGATTTTTTTTTTGGGTCCGGTCGTGGGGCCTGAACTCTGGGCCTGGGCACTGTCCCTCAGCTCTTCAGCTCAAGGCTAGTGCTCTACCACTTGAGCCACAGCGCCACTTCTGGCTTTTTTCTTTTTGCTTATGTGGTGCTGAGGAATCGAACCCAGGGCCTTGAGCATGCAAGGCAAGCACTCTACCACTGAGCCACCTTCCCAGCCCGCCCCAAATTGATTTTTGCAATTCATATTCTATTCAACAACAAGAAACATGTGACAATTCCCTTAGTTTTATTAACTTTTGTTTCCAATTTATATTATAACCAAGTATGATTTCATAAATCAACTGTAGATACAAAAATATGTTAAAATATTTCTATCCATATGCATTTATATATACATACACACATATATTACATAGGTTATAATGATAATTTATAACTTCTGTAACTGTACACTTTCCTAAATTATTAAAAACATCCATTGCTCATGCCGGGAGTACTGGTTACTCGAGAGGCTGATCATGGTTTGCAGTCATCCTGGGCAGGAAAGTCCATGAGCCTCTTATCTCCAAACAACCAACAGAAAATAAGATTTGGAACTGTGGTTCAAAGTAGTAGAGTGATAGCCTTCAGAGAGAAAGCTCAGGGAACATCACCCAAACTCTTAGTTTAACTACAATCTACGCGAAAAAATCTATTTAATTTACACCTGTGTATGTAGAGTATTTCCATCACCCAAATGCACATCCCTGCTCATTTGCAAGGTAACTCTGTTATGTCTGGAGTACCACAAAACTTTATCACTTAAGTAGAAAGTATTGCACCATGGGTTTACTCTATCTCTCTCATGGATTTTTCTCCACTCAAATATTCAAATCTTACAATTATTCCAAGTATTAAAAGTCATAACTTTTTTTAATGCCCATAATATTAGAATTTGACTTGAGTTTTTGTTTCTCCTAAATGGGTGTTCTTACCACTTTGTCATGCCCCCAGCCCTAAATTATCCTGATAAATTTTCAGATAAAATCTGGCTTCCTACTTGTGTATGATCATGGGCTCAGTTTACTTGATGTTATTTTCCCTGAAATTTAGAATAACAGGTGACTTGGATTGTGTACAGATGTTTCTGTCCATTCTGGGTTTAAGCACTATCCTCACAACAGTAGACTCCCATATAGTCAGGATTGTCATAAGCTTATTATAGCTGATTTAAAAAAAAAATCTTTGCAATTCCTGCAGGTTCTTGGGTACTGAATTAATTTGTGTTTTCTTGTGTTGTTTTGTTTTATTTCAATGTATGTGTTGAGTTGTTCCTCACATTTCCTTTTGTTTCTTTCACTCGAGTTCTTACCTAAAGTGCTGAGAAACCAATTCTTCTTTCTCAAGATAGTCAAGGTGAACATTATTTAGTCCAAAGCAATTTCAGTAATATTTATATACCTTCATATCTATCTATGAATGGTATACGAATGCTAAGTGCTGAGAATGGTCTTTTTATTTTCACATCCGTCTTTGGCATACACAAGCAGATCATGAATTATATGAAGATAATAAAACTACGGATGCTTTCCAGGAGGAGAAAAACCTATTATTAATTGTTTGACAGAAGCTTCCTTTCTAGTGAAAGAAATGTGCTGCTTTATGCAGTATTTCACAAAATCATATTGCTAGGAAGAACTTAACAATGATCTAACACTACAGAGTTAAGGGAGATAAACTGACACCATGAATAATTTACTTTTGGGTCAAATAAGATTAGGCTTCCAAATAGAGAGTAGACTTCAGAGAAACATGATGAGTTGTATGTAAATAGGTGCTTAGCTGATTTTTTTAATTGGTGAACTAATACAGGGAAATAAAGCACAGCAAGGTAACAAAATAAAGAAGTCTGCATTAAATACTCATTTTTGTGTGTGTGCACACATGTGAGTGTACATACACGCGCATGTGTATGTGCTCATGCATGCATTCATCATTCCTGAGGCTTGATAGTGCCTGGGCACTATCACTAATCTTCCATACCCAAGGATAGTGGTCTACCACTTGAACCACTGCTCCACTTCTGGTTTTTTGGAGATAATCACACGTATTTTCATGATTTGACCTGCTTTGAACAGTGGTCTTCAGATCTCAGCCTGCCGAGTAGCTAGCTAGCTAGCTGATTCAGCCTCTGAGTAGCTAATTAAAATTCTGCTTGTTCTTTTTGCTTCACAGATCTTTTATTCTTTTCCTGAGGTAATCACAAACCTAAGTCATATATATGTCTAATTGCTTTAAAAATAATGTTACTGCTTGGCACCAGGGGCTCCCATCTGAACTCTTAACTATTTAGGAGGCTTGAGAACAGAACCCAGGTCAAATTTTAGGGGACTTTCTTCACAATCCATTGTACTTATATACTGATTTGTTGAATGGAAATTCTTTTGTACAACTATTTAATAACAATATAATTAAAAACAACAGAGACATCTGGATCTTTATTATTATTATTATTTTTGGCTCCGGTCATGGGGCCTGAACGCTGGGCCTGGGCACTGTCCCTCAGCTCTTCAGCTCAAGGCTAGTGCTCTACCACTTGAGCCATAGTGCCACTTCCAGCTTTTTTCTTTTTGCTTATGTGGTGCTGAGGAATCGAACCCAGGGCCTCAGGCATGCAAGGCAAGCACTCTACCACTGAGCCACCTTCCCAGCCTGACATCTGGATCTTAAACTGTGTTCTCTTAAAACATGAGTCAAAATAATAGTTTCTTCCACAGAAATTTTCTTTGCAGGTATTTTCCTCATAATGACAGAAAAGTGACCAACACAATGAATATCAATACATCACGTTGCATATCCTAAATGCTGGATGTATTGGATCATTTACACCATCCTGCACTATCTAGACACTAAGATTTGAAGGACTGCAGGATCCAGGCAAGCTAAGGTACGAAGCTAGACAAGGTGGTTTGCAACTCTGATGCCATTGATGATGGGAAGGATAAAAGGAGAGATCAGGTTCATGTTCTTGTGGAAAGGAATCCTTATCTGAAAATTAGCCACTGATATTATGCCAGCCTAGCAAGAACAATACCCAAAGTTGAAATCCCCACAATTTCCCACAACCAAAATAACTATATACATTAACATCCCAAAACTTAGTACAATCTGTTTTTTGTTTTAATATCATCTTTAACTGATTATCATATGATGTGACAGAATAGTTGTTTATTAAACTTATGATATATTTAAAAAGACCTAGAAAATTATTTCTCACTTATTAAGTGCAAATGAATGGAAAATTGCCTCATTTCTTACATATTTGACTACCACTAAAAATTTATATAATGATCATTATAGTAATATATTCTGATTTACTACTTTACTTTGTAACAGTTTTTAAACTTTTTGCTTCTCTGCTGAAATTTATGTATTTAAATATTATCGTCAAAATATATCCCTTCGGTAGGTGGGGCAGATTTTACAAAGTTTTTAACCAATGGTTTCTAAGAATTCTTAATTGGTATATTATTTGGTTCATTTTTAATTTCAATTTAATTTTATTATGAAGGTAATGTAGAGGGGGTTACAGTTACATAAGTAAGGTAATGAGTACATTTCTCATGGAAAGAACATTGTTATCTCCTCCATCGATTTTATTTATACACTCAACTACTGTACTTTTTCTTTCTTTGTTCATGTATTTTATTAAATTTGATATACAGATGGTTTGCAGTTACTTAAGCCAACAAACAGTACAATCCGTTTTATTGCATAAATTTCAAATTTTGTACTTAATTAATTACTTATTTTGTTTTGTTTCTTTAGGGTAATTCTTTTTTTCATGGTTGTAGGATTAGTTAATTTAATTTTGCATAATTTTCACACATGTAAATTATTCAGATATATATATTTTTTTTACTTTTAAAATATTTAACATGTGAATATCTAAAATTATTTTCTGAATTTTATATGGTTGGTGAATTTAAATAAATTTATTTTCTTATAGTGCTAAACATACTTTGAAGGTAACAAATACTTCTGTATTTCTAAGAAGCACATACTTTTAATAAGAAAGGCTTCATTACTTGTTTACTTTTTGGTACTTGTATTTAGTATTTGTACTTGAATTAACAAAAGGTTTGACCTGGGCATGGGGATTTGTGGCTTCCATTTTTTAGCAATGGTAGGAACTGTGAATAGGGTTTGTAGTTCGGGAGAGCCTGAGAAACTGAGACCTAATTATAAAAATATCCACATTGACATGATTAGAGATATAGCCATCCCTAGTGAAATATAGAGCAGCTGGTTATCACATTCTAAATCTTGAATTATAACACCAGTAACATCAATCTTTTGTCAAAATAAAAGGATAAATATTTCAAAATGTTTATTATTTAAAACTTGTTTGCAAAGGTTCTCATGTCTTCTATTTCTTAATTTTCAATTAACTTAATCTATAAAAATCCAAGTATATTGTGACTATTTTATTTCTACTAAATTTTTAAATAGTATGAGCAATATTATGATTTCATATATTAACTTACTTTACTATTTGTGATAATTTCCTCTGTTTAATAAGATAATAACAATATTCCAAATGTGTGTATGTGGTGTGTGTGTGTGTGTGTGTGTGTGTGTGTGTGTGTGTGTGTGTGTGTGTGTGTTTATGTGGTTTTTGTGTGTGTATGCTTTGTGTGTACTTTGTAATGCTTGGGAGAACACACCATTGTTTCACATATGCTAGGCCAAGGTTTAACCACTGAACTATACGGTGTAGTTATAATGTAAATAGTGTTTTAAATTATGACTTTAAAATTTTCATCCCTAGTATGTTTTTTCAAAATTATATATGATAAAATTTGATCCATATTCTATCCATGTTAGCAATTTTTATTGTTATTTTATTTTATTTAGAATATTTCCGATGCCTTTTCACTTCCAAACTCTTGCATTTGTTGTTGATAAAGGTTTTACTTTTCTTCTTTATATTTGCTTCATTTTTTTTCTCTTTACAGATTACCTATTCTTTCTCTTATTTTTTTGGAAATTATTTTTCATATTCCTATTGAATTTTCTTTACATTGTAAGTGATCTATACAATGCTTTATTTTCTATTTTATTGTTTCCCATCTTCTCTGACTCTCAGTCCATACTATTAGGTGGATTAAAAAGAAAATTGATTCAAGACGCTTTGATTATTTTCCTCCTTCTCTTCTCTGAAGACTTTCTGATTTTTTGAAACACAATACCAATGACATACAGCTCCTATGTGGTCCATCATTCTATTCTATCCCATCTCACTCTCTTCTGTAGTACAGCTCAAGTCATTATCATTCAGGTTTATTATGCTATAGTGTTATCTATATATCTAAATCTATATCTAAATTTTAACTAATTCCTAAATTAATTTTAGTTGTTTCAAGCATTCTCTTAAGACTTTTTCTATATACAATATCTGGGGTCTTGTGTTTTCACAAAGTGCACAATATGAGTGACTATCAAATATCTAGATAACTCTGTAGAATATTGGTCCACCTGCTCAATAAACTCATTTGTAAATTCAAGGAATACAGGTCAGCCTGAACAATTTTGTAAAATGGTGTAGCTTTAGCCCCCATACTAGATTTGAATCTTATTACCATGTTTAGTGGTGAACACAACATTGCTCTACTATAAGGACAGACACATAGAAGAATGTAACAGATTTGTCAAAAATAAATTCTTAGATTTATGGTCAATAGATTTTGAAAAGGATGCCATGACTTTATGAAATAAAAATAGAATCTTAAATGGGTGTATTGGCACTATTGCCTTTCTAGATCTTAGACTACTTCCTCAAAACTTAAACAAAAATTTAAAATAAAATATGATTATCAAACTAAATGTGAGGTGTAAAAACCTATAAAACATAAATGTAAAAATTCATGACATTGGATCAGTAAAGGTTTCTAAAAATTTGACATGGAAAGCATTAGTGGCTAAAGAAAAGCAAGAATTAACTGGTTAATATCAACTGATAAGTTTTTATAATTCTATGAAAGAAGTGAAAACATATCCAACAGATAGAGGCCACATATTTGTTAATGTTACAATATTAAAGCTACAATGATACTGAGTGTTAAGTACTTTTATATCTTCTAATTTTATATAATTTTTCCCAAACAGTATTTCTTTAAAGAATATATGTAAATTAATAGTCAATAGGAGGAGCATATGAAATAAGCTCCTCTTTAGTATCTAAGAAAAAATAAAATGAAAACTCACTATTATGACCATAATATAAAAAGATGACACAAAATATAGTGATGCATTTGTGGAGAAATTGACATACTCCACATATTGGATTGATTTGTATAATTCTGCAATCATTTTAGCAAGCAAGTTGTCAAGTCTTCAAACGGTCAAAGAGAATTGTATAAGATCCAGCCATAATACTTCTATGTATGTATTAAAGAGAATTTAAAAAAAAACTTGTTTGGACAGAGAATGTGGTTCATTTACAGTGCACTTGAGTAGTCTGTGTGAGACCCCGGAAATAATCCCCAAAAACGAATTTTGAAGAGACACACTAGAGAGAATGAATGCTAGACAAATTCTTGTAAGTGAATTTTATATCTATTTAATGTATGTTCTAAAATTTACAGCATTTCTATTGGAAGAAACGCAAGTTTGTGAAAATTAGGCTTGGCAAAACTATGATTGTACAATTCACTTCCAAAGCATTAAAATGTATAGATGGAGATCATATATGGCATGTGAATTACATGTCAGCCAAAAAAAAAAACCTATTGTTAAAAATACTTCACAAAAATTGCTGAATACCTAACAAGATGTTTTCGGTTTTGGCTAAAAACTATTTGTAAACTACAACTTTTTAAACAAAGATATGATTTCTGTTTATTTTGAGTTTTTTGGTCTGTTTATTTTGAGTTTATGCAGAGATAACTCAATCAAAAAGTGTATGTGATAACTGGAATACCTAGGAATTGTGCATCACTTATAAGTAATTGATATCCTTTTCTGGAAGAAACTTTTAGCAAATGACAGAAGACCCTAATCTGTGCATCTGCATTTCATGAAAGCCATATGTTATTTGTTGAATCCAGTTGCTTTTCTCTACTTTGCTAGGAAAAAAAATTATTCGCAAGGTAAGAGCCATTAGAAGTGAAAAGAAACAAAATACATAAACATCATAATTTATTTGTGAAAATAACAAATGAAACACATCAATTCCACTTAAGCGACTCCAATATTAGTACCTCTGAAGATGTTCCTGAATGTTAATATCCATTGAATTTTTGGAATTTTAATTCCTACGAATTAGGACAAACATAGCCTTAGCATAAACCTTGGACTAATTTTCTTAATTGTTTTGAAATTACAAAAGAATTGATACCATTAAGAAAATGATTCTGTCCTATGGAAATCACGTAAAAATATTTATCACTTATTATAATTCAAATACCAAATAAAACGAATTTACATAATCATTACAAATATCATTTTATTACTATTGTAATATAGAATAAAAGACCAGTCTCTATATATTATCATAATTCTTATTTCCTAATCATTACCTAAATATCTTAAACAATTTAAGTAGTCATGTATTTAACATAGATGTAAATATTCTATACTTTTACTTAACATTTTCCAGGGGCATGTATTCATGTTTCTAAGAAATGTTCACTGCAGTTAAAAGATGCTTTTGTGAAATTAATGTAATATGTTGTGTGGCTGTTGTTGTTTTGTTGTTTATAAGGCCTGGACATTGTCCCTAAGCCTTTTTATGCTCAGTTCCAGCACTATACAACTTGAGGCATAGAGCTAATTCTTGTTTTTAGTGGTAAATTGGAAATAAGAAGCTAACAAATACTTTCCTGTCTGGGCTAGTTTCAAAAACAATTCTAAGATCTCATTATCCAGAAAAGCTCGATTTATAGGCATGAGTCACTGGCACTTTGTTTGATGTATTTTTTAATTTTAATTATATTTTAAGATTTTTGTTTCAGTATAATGTACATTGTTCTATACATAAATTTAGATATATAATGATATATATGATGACAAATAATCTCTAAAAATGTATGTCTTTCTATACACTCATATGTGCATATATGTATATATATATATATATTTCTGAAGAGAGACACCATCTAAAACTTTGATGTTATTAATTTTTGACCTTTTTCACTTCAAAGATATACTGTCTATTTTTCCAAAACTTTCCTAGAATAAAATAACTAACCTTCAATAGAAAGTAGAGTTTATTATTTTCAAGGGAATTTTAGATATACACATGATATTGTAGTAATATTTGCAGTATATTACTTGAAATGATCCCGTTCAAACTCTTAAATATTTGTGTGTAGTGCTGGGAGAGAGGAATTTAATTCATACTGGTTAGGAATTTGTTCATAGGGAATTGTTCAGAAATTGTTCATAGGGAAATATAGAAAGAGAGATTTTTAGAAAGCAAAGGAGATCAGGTATGAAAGGATATAAAACTTATCTCAGAGAGATTAAGAACTAGCCGAAGAGATTTAGAATGCCAAAGGCAATGAGGAATAAGCCTAGTTGATAACTAGTTCTTCAAGAACTGAAAATTGTTCCCTAGAACTCTTTTTGTTATAACTTAGTTATTATTATCATTTATTCCTTCCATCTGGAGTTATTCCTACTCTTCTGTCAAAACTATTAATTATGCTGTGCCTTTTTGGTGCCATGCTTGACAAAAACATTTCCAAAATCTCACTTAGACTACCCTTCTCATTGTGATTATCATTGAACACTCAAAAGTTTGGAATCTTTGAATTTCCAGGATTATTTTTCAATTGATATCTAAACACATTCCTGTCATTACTTGCCGTGACCTATTAACAAAACTTTTTTTGCTCAACACAGTTTTTCTTTAAAAAACATGAATTAAGGACTATTGTCAGGTATCAGTATGGAACGAGCAATTATATATTCTATGTATGGGTTATTTTGCATTTACTAACAAAATGACTTTTTTTTGCCAGTCCTGGAGCTTGAACTCATGGCCAAGGAACTGTTCTTGAGAGTTTTTTTTTCTCAAAGATAGCAGTCTACAACTTGAGCCACAGTACCAATTCCAGTGTTTCTTTTTCTGTGTATGTGGTACTGAGCAATGGATCCCAGGGTTTCATGCACGCTAGGCAATAACTGTACCACAAAGCCACATTCCCACAGCCATAAATGACTTTCTTAAGATGGCATTACTTTTTCATTCCATTCCTATGTATTATGATTTTGGCCAGGTGGTAGAAAAGAAGTGCAAAACAATACTAAGTTTAGTAAGCTGACATTCCTATCACATCACTAAAGAAGTACAATGTTAAGACCTGCAGGACTCTTAGGGCTGATACATATGACATTATTATGTAAAACACCATTAACAGTCATCTCCGACATCCATAACATTCTGCTTCCACTTTCAAGGTCAAGAGTTAAATACCTAAGACTTTTTATTGATTGGGTGTGTTTCCTAGGAAGGAAGAAGGAGGATGTGGAAGGTAATGGAAAAATATGTATATTGGCTTCCTGTCCATATTTTTTGCATTTTTAAAAAGTGCTGCTGATGAAATCCCACATACATACAATTGACTATGCTATCTGCACAAGATGCAGATAAATGAAGGCATTTATTCTGGTGGAGAGTCACATATGTTAACAAAATCCATTTCTGGAAAAAATACTAGGTAAGAAATTACAAAGTATTGTATATAAAATGGTTTCTACTCCAAGCAGAAAAAAATGTAGTATTGAAATGATTAATCGAGGTTTCTTTGAGATTTTATGCTCTCAGTATCAAAATATTCTCTAATTCCTGTAACATCCAAGCATAAAATCATGATTTGAAGATCTCAGTAGTTTTAGAAACAAAGATATATAATACTTCCTTCCTGCAGAGACATATGATGGCAAGTATGATTGATTGTATTATAGTTATATTCTTTTTCCTCTTTATCTCAAGTGTTGTATATCTTGGCATATTTCTCTGTCCTGCTTCCTGTAGGTGAGATTTACCTCTACTCTGCAATGTCAAGATGGGTCATGTGACTTACTTCAGCTTACAAAAATGAACCAGAAATGGTCAAAGGGTATTTCTAGGGGAAGATTTCTATCCCATTGTCTGTGTCTAACAGATGATTTGTTTTCCCTTAGCCATAAAGACAGCATATTTCTAAAGGGAGTCTGCTTTCAGCTTATACAGTGGAAGAATATAGAATGTGAAATAGAGGTAAAACTCAAATACAGCCACACACACACACACACACACACACAGAGACATATAACAGGCAGAACTAAGCTAATATTAGAATATGATATTAAGATGTTAGTTTCTTACCATTCTTGTATACGTTTATGATAGATGAATATAACACTAAACAAATAGATAACATTTACTGTTTGAGGCTATTAATTTTTTATTTTATATATAAGCATTCTCTCCTGTTTGATGTTATTTTTTATATAAATAAGCATTCCCTGTGTGATCACTTGTGTGGTTATCTTTTTCTAAACATGTGTTTAATCACTATAGAACACTGTATCTAATATCACAATCATTCTCCAGACCTAGTCATTGAGATGAGGAAGAACAAAATGTCTAGATTTCTCCTTTTTTCTTCTACATTTTCTCGTGTGAATTCTCATCCTTTCTCCAAATGCTCCTAATAATAAAGTAAGAATGACACAGAGTAGATATCAAGCAAAAGGCTTCAAAGCCATAATTTCATTCTTTCAAAAATAGGTGAAGTAAATCAGTGTGGCTTAAGGAAGTATAAAAATATGAATTTTTTCCCTGTCTGGCTTCTACCATAGGGTGGGAACATGACTCTAAATATCTAATAAACCATTTGCCTTGGCTAATTTTTTAAATAGTTTTTAAAATAAATAGTAATTTTTAAAATTTTTTAAAAATAATTTTAAAATAAATATTAATTTGTTGTTTGAATAAGACTGCATTATTTTTTGAGTTGAGAGGCTAAATTTTATCAGAATCCAAACACAATGAAAAAAATGATTTTAAGATAAATAGCTGGTAGTTACATTTTTAACGTGAAATACACACAGAGACATCTTTTTTCTTCTTTTTCTATCCACACTGATTCAACTTCAATAAACAGTTCATGTAATTCAAATAGCTATGTTTCAGAAACAGATTAGACTACAAAAACTTAGAAAAAGAGAATCAGTATTGGGTGGTGCATTCTTTAAAAAATAGCTGTCAAATAAATATTAACCATAATTCCAAAATAATAGCAGTCATAGCCGGGCGCTGGTGGCTCACGCCTGTAATCCTAGCTACTCAGGAGGCTGAGATCTGAGGATCGCGGTTCAAAGCCAGCCCGGGCAGGAGAGACCGTGAGACTCCTATCTCCAATAAACCACCAGAAAACCGGAAGTGGCGCTGTAGCTCAAGTGGTAGAGCGCTCGCCTTGAGCTGAAGAGCTGAGGGACAGCGCCCAGGCCCAGAGTTCAAGCCCCACGGCCGACAAAAAAACAAAAACCAAAACCAAAACCAAAATAATAGCAGTCAAATTTTCTTGAAAAGAGAAGATTTTAAACAGAATGTATCAGAAGTGACAGTGCCTGCACTGCTTCAGGAGATGCTCTCTGGGATTTAGAGTTTTTAGTACATGAGAATGTTTTAACCAAGATTATTTGCTTTCAGGGACTAAAATGTTTAGTTATATTTCATATAAAAAATATGTTGTTCATGAGAAAAGTGTGGCTGAAATTAGGAAAGCAACTCCATTTGTAATAGCCCCACAAAAAATAAAATACCTAGGAATTAACTTAACCAAAGAAGTGAAGGACCACTATGATGAAAACTTTAAAATCTTGAAAAAGGAAATCAACACAGAACTTAAAAAATGGCAAAACCTCCCATGTTCCTGGATTGGCAAGATTAACATCGTGAAAATGGCAATACTTCCCAAGGCTATCTACAAATTCAACGCGATACCTATCAAAATTCCACCCTCATTCTTCAAGGAAATAGAAGAGGCAATCCAAAAATTCATATGGAACAATAAAAGACCCCGAATAGCAAAAACGCTACTCAACGGAAAGAACACTGCTGGAGGAATATCAATACCAAATTTCAAACTCTACTATAAAGCTATAGTAATCAAAACAGCTTGGTATTGGCATAAGAACACACCTCAGGACCAATGGAATAGAATTGAAAACCCAGAAATGAACCTACAGACCTATAGCCATCTAATCTTCGATAAGGAAGCTAAAACAATAGAATGGAAGAAAGACAGCCTCTTCAGTAAATGGTGCTGGCAAAATTGGTTAACTACATGTAGAAAACTAAAGCTAGATCCTTATATATCACCCTGCACCAGAATCAACTCCAAATGGATCAAAGACCTTGAACTCAAAGCAGACACTCTGAAAACATTACAGGATGGAATAGGAGAAACCCTAGGTCTCCTTGGCTCAGGTCGAAATTTTCTGAATAGAGACCCGGAAGCACAACAAATCAAAGACAGGTTGGACAAATGGGATTGCATAAGATTGCAGAGCTTCTGCAGGGCAAATGACATAGCTGGCAAGATCAATAGAAAGCCCACCGATTGGGAGAAGATCTTTACTAGCCATACAACGGACAAGGGTCTCATATCTAAAATATACTTGGAACTCAAAAAATTAAACCCCCCAACAACAAATCCGCAAAGAAACAACTGCCCAATAAATAAGTGGGTGAAAGACTTAAAGAGAAACTTCTCTGAAGAAGAAAGAAGGATGGCCAATAGACACATGAAGAAATGTTCAACATCCCTAGCCATAAAAGAAATGCAAATCAAAACAACATTGAGATATCACCTCACTCCAGTTAGAACAGCAAAAATCAAGAACTCTAACAACAACAGATGCTGGAGGGGATGTGGACAGAAAGGAACCTTACTTCATTGTTGGTGGGAATGTAAACTTGTTCAACCACTGTGGAAAGCAGTATGGAGGATCCTCAAAAGACTTCACATAGATCTCCCCTATGATCCAGTAATCCCACTTTTGGGCATTTACCCAAATGTTTACAAACAAGACCACACTAAAGCTACCAGCACAACTATGTTTATTGCAGCATTATTTACCATAGCTAAGATATGGAACCAACCCAGATGCCCCTCAGTAGATAAATGGATCAGGAAAATGTGGTATATATACACAATGGAATTCCATGCCTCCATCAGAAAGAATGACATTTCCCCATTTGTTAGGAAATGGAAAGGTTTGGAAAAAATTATATTAAGTGAAGTAAGCCAGGTCCACAAAAGCATAGGTCCCATGGTTTCCCTTATTTGCAATATCTAGTATAGGTATGAGTCAAGCGGAAAAGGTCAGATAATGTGATGTTAGGAAAATGAACCCTTAAATATGTATTTTAATGTTTTCGTTTCTTTCATGCATGTGTTTTTAACGCATTTATAATATTATTTCTTTGTTGCTTTGTATGTCCCTCCCCCACAGTGTAACCCCCGCTTTCACTATATTTGATGTCAGTATAACATGTGGAGGAGATGGGGACAAACAAGTCATTTAAGGATTCAGGTGGACCTGTTGCAACAATGAGAAGTACAAAATGTCATGTCAAAACCAGCTTTACAATGTCGGTGTGTGGGGGGGAGGGGGGTATAATTGGGTGGGGGGAGGGGGGAAGCGGGGAAGGGAGGTGAAGGGTAAACAAAGGAGGAGGCTGCAATGCTTGGTAAGAAATGTATGCATTATCCTGCCCATGTAATTGTAGCCCCTCTGTACAGTATGTTCTCAAATAAAATAAAATTAAATTAAAAAAAAAAGAAACACTTGTAAAAAAAATAAAAAAAATAAAAATAAAAATAAAGAAATATGTTGTTCAAATTTAATAAAAGGATAACAGCATATAGTAGAAAGAATGCTACACACTCATTGTGGTAGGCAGCAAAATACCTTCCCAAAATGTCTATCGTCCTGAAATATCTAATCCCTCAAATGTAGATTTGCATTTTATACATACATGTATATATATATATATATATATATATATATATATATATATATAAGTTTGTAAAATAATCACCCTTCATTACTCAAGGAACGCAAATTTGAATAATTATCAGATGGGAAAAGTATATTCAAATGGGTACTTATAAGTCTCAGCTGTAGTTGGAAAGGGACATGATTCTGTAAGAACCCTCAGAAAGATGTAAAGATGCTACATTAGAAGATAAAGGAAAAGACAACAACTCAGATTCTGAAGTTTCTGGAAAGCGGAAGTAAGTGCCTTTTCCACTAGAATCATCTGAAAATTATTTCAGCTCTGTCGGTGGCTCGATTTTAATCTAGTGAGACTTCTTTTAGATTTCTGTCCTTTAGAACTGCAAAATGATAAATACGGGTTATACAAGCCACTTAACTTGTAGAAATTTGTTACAACAGATTTGACTGAGTAAACTAAGTCAACTACAGCCTTTTCCTGATGCAACTACAGGGACACCACATATCCCAGTTTCTGAGAATAAGAAAAAATTGCCAATGGCTTTGTACACGTGTGGTGTTCATACTACTAAGGGCTTTGCATTAATGAAGTCTTGAAATTATAAATAATATCTAAATAAAGAGCTCCCTATCTTCATTTTCACATTTGGGGATCATTAAGTACTAAAGTTATGTAGAAGATGTGGGTAAGAATATAGAAATGAAATCTGTCTCCTAATAATATAAAGATAATTTATGTCATTTTGAATTATAGTCTTTAAAGTAATAAAAAATAAGGTATAACAGAAACAGAAACTGAATTTTCTATCCTTCCTAACTTGCCAACAGAAAATAGAAAATCCAGTAAAGATACAAGAATCCCAGGATGGTATAGGATGTTATAGGATCACTAGATGTTGAAAAAGAAGATAACAAAAATGCGTCCCTTGGAACAATGGGAAACAAACTCCACACCGAAAGATTGTGATATAGCTAGAAAATAGTTTCCACTCTTCTCTCTATGATATTTAAGATTGTTTACCCAGCAAATTTCCTCTCTTAAGTAATTACTATTTATTAATACTCAAGGGTTTGCAGCATATATCCCAGCAATAAATAATGCTTCTAAATGTAAAAAAAGAATGATACTAAGAGTAACCAAGGCTATTGTGTTGCTATAGCTGATAAATAAGAATGATTTTTGTGAATAGTCAAACGATTTTGATTTTTTTCATACCTTTCCTCTTCTCCAACATGAGAAATCCTAGTCAAGATATGCAAAACATTAATAAAGGATTTTATATTTTTATTGTTCACACTAAAGCAAATACACTTTTCCTCTTTGCAAGATTGATTTTGAAAGAGTCAGACCCTCACAATTATTGTATAGACAAAAGTTTGCCGCTTTGGCTTAGGTATTTTCCTGCCTTTGGGCATTGCTCTCTATTATTTTGGCAACTACACAGAAAAACAAGATAAATCCATTATGCTTATGTTGAATTGTTCAAATTCAAACTACCTCCAAACAAAGTTTTCTCTTCCCTTCTACACTGCTAGTTGAAGTTTAAATGATAACAAAAATGTCATACTTTAATGTACATTCTCATTGAAACCAGTGAAAACAGGAATGTCTGTGATTGCTTTTTTAAAATGCTTTCAAATATTTTCCTTGGCTATTTTCATTATTGTCTTTGTTCCATCTTCTAATCAGTAACACAGGGTTACACAAAAAGATCTTTCTAAGGAATACGATGTTAGTCAAAAAATAAATGTATAATTAAAGATTTTCATCACTTAAGAGATTGAAAAGCTCAGAAGACATTTTGCTATTACTGGAATGGTTCTTAAAATAAGTGAAATGCATTTAAATGTGACAGTTGTTCCAAACAATGATTATGGCTTGTACTTTTCTCCTTCAATGAGATGAGTAACTCATGAAACCTCTGAGAACCCTGGAGGGCATATCGATTTTAGGGTAGAAGAGTTAATGTTAGAAAGCCAAGGGAGATTCCTAAAACAGCACTGGCTATCACTTATCAGTTAATTATACTTATGACATATAAGTATACAAACATGTAAATATGAATTGAGTGAGAAATGTGTGATTTACACAGTTGATTCAATGACAACTAAAACTAGAAAACAATTCTCTACATTTATGTAAACTATTATATCTAGTGAAGATTTAAAGTTTTAGATAGATATTTTAACATTTACATCAAAATATTTGTTTATTTCTTATTTTTGTCGATCCTAGGATTTGAAATCTGGGCCTGGACGTTTTTCTCAGCTGTTCAGCTCAAAGCTAGTGCTCTATCACTTGAGCCACTGCCAGTTTTCTGGTGGTTCATTGAAGATAATTGAATCATGGACTTTCCTGTCTATGCTGGTTTTGAACCATGATTCTCAGCTCTCCGAGTCCTTAGTAGCTAAGATTACAAATATGAACCACTGGCACCTAGCCACATAATTATTTTTTACACATTTATGAAGTAGGGAGTGGTAATCCCATTCCTTTATAACTTGTGTAATGATCAAGCTATATCATATCTATTAGTTTCTGTATGTAACATTTCTTTTTAGTGAGGCTGCTCAAAACCTTATCTTTTGGCTGTGATGAAATGTCTATTCTTAGCTATAATCACTTTGTTTCTTATGGTATATAATTAATATATTATCTTTTAGTCATGGAAGTCTGCTAATTAAAGTTATATAAAACATGAATTCTAATGTGAAAGAAATTCATGAATCTATTACTTGTTTTTGGAAAACAATTATGCCTCTTGTTTTCAATTATATTCTGTGGGAATGTGTAGTATTTATTGATAGTTATATTATATCAAGTTGATTCAAACTTGTTTTTGAAAATTGCACACTTAACACAAATATACTTCCACTTTCTTCTACCACATAATTAAAATAACAGTAAAGATAAGATAGGTATTAGTGGCTCATGAGTAGAATCCTAGAATCTCAGGAGGTAAGACCTGAAGATTTTGGTTCAATGTCAGTCCAAACAGAAAAAAAATGTGAAAATTTATCTTCAATTATCCATCAAGAAGGAGAAGGTAAGGATGTGGCTCAATGAATAGTGTCATCACCCATGTGCAAAAAATACAATGGAGATCATTAAACATTGAGTTCAAGCCTTAAAAATGGCATATGCGCAGAAGACAACAATAAAAAGTACTATGATCATCAATAATGAAGAAAAATAGTAGAAAAGTTACTGAGAAATGTTGTGTTAACATCTGCAGGACAGAAATCATTTGACAGAATTTTAATTCATGAGAGGGAAAAATCAAAGTCTCATTTGGAAAATCTTATTGTACTCATTTGTGTTGAAACCTGGTTATTGGGAAACAAGTGAAAGAGTAGATTGGATTACCTGTCATAGTAGACATTGCGTGTGAATATGCACAATCCCACTCTGCAAAAATCTAAACTTGTGCTTTGTAATTTAAATACAACCTCATGTTAGAGATTGTTTGGTTCACATAGACAAGGGTCTTTATTTTGAGGTTTCAGACCACAGCTTTGTTTATAACCACTCCTGCTTTAACCCCTTCCCTTGCCTTACTTAGCTGACACCAAGCCAAGTTTTTGAACTAAACCCCACTGCCTTAATCACTCTCTTTCTCCAGCTACAACTCATTTCACATGCTATTTATGTCTTAGCATTACTTGTTTTCATTATAATCCCCACCAGAAAACTCATATATTCATGTAAACCCACTTTAAATAACCTAGTTAGAAAAGGGAGTAAGTGTTTAGCATTGGCTGAGGCTCTCATCACTAGGTTTGCTCCCACAAATCTGTGCTACACTATCTCTTTTTTCTCCATGGCTTTTGAGTCTGACAAATGATTGATTTGGTTTGATGTAATTCCATTTATCCAGACTAACTTTGATATGTTGTGCTTCGTGATCTTTGGAAGTTTTGACCTATGCCAAGGGGCCCTCATGTTTCCCCTAACCCTTTCTGTAACATTTTCAAAGTATCTGACTTACATTGTGGTCTTTGATCCATTTGGAATGGATTCTGGTGCAGGGAGGTATACACGGATCTAACTTCAGTTTTCTGTGTACAGCCAATTCTACCAGCACATTTTTTTTAAGAGACTGTCTTTCTTCCATCCTGTTTCTGGCTCCCTTATCAAAGATAATGTGCCAATAGGAGTGGATTCATTTCTGGGTATTCAATTCTGTTGTATTGATGGAATTCTGTGCTTCTATTGGAAAGAATGGCACTATCCCATTCATGAGGAAATAGAAAGACTGGGAAAAATGATGTTTAGTGAGATAAGCTAGATCTAATTAAATATATGCTGCATTGTTTTCCTCATTTGTAATAACTAGAATATGTCCATAAATATACAAGTTAATCCAGTAGTTAGTAAACGACAAATACATATAGTTGGACATGATTAAGTAACATCACTTTAAGCATTCACATGGTGAAAACAAGTGAAGCTATTGTGAGGAGATGATCACAATGACTCAATATCTATGTGCATATGACCATATTGTAATGAACTCTTAAAATCAATCATGCATGTGAAATACATATATCTGTATATAATTTTAATAGGTGTCATAAAAATATCCGACTTCCCTGTAATCTCGAAGCAAAATTCTAAGTTTAGAAGATAAAATTGAGGAAAGTTTTAAAAACCAAAACTAAAATACATAGAGGAAAAAGTGGAAGAGAAAAGAAAAAATAAGATGAAAAGTAGAGTAGCTATCTATTGAAAAATTCATAAATAATTTCCAGAACTATACAAGAGAGCTTGGGTAGAGCTCAGTTGTAGAACTAGAATAATATATACAAAGCCATGGGTTCAATCTCCAAGAAGTCATAATAAGTTAATAAATAGTAATAATAAAATAATTACAAATGCTTTCATGTTAGAGATGCCTGAATCCTAAACAGTATACAAATTACTCTCAATTCTTGTATGTAATGACATAAAATTACAAGAATAAAGAGGTAATAGTTTTCCTTTTCTATCCTTTCCTTTTGTTTTCTATTTTCTTCTTCTCTTTTTTCCTTTGGCACTACTGATGCTTGAAGCTGCTAAGGCTCTGACTGCTTTAAATTATTTTTCAGATAAGGTCTTACCTTTTGGCCAAACCTTCCTTGAGCAATAATCTCTTACCTCTGGCTTCCACAAATGTGAGATATCAGGGAAATTACACTATATCTAGCTGTCTTTGTTTTTGTAGTTTCTCACGATTTTTTTGGTCAGAACTGTCCCTGGATGTCAGTGTTCTAAAGTTCTGCCTTCTAATTAGCAAAGTACATTTCATTCCAAGTTTGGACTCAGACTATTTTTCAATGTATACATTCAATATTGACTTCTATTTTCTAGATATTAAATTCTATTGAGGTTAGTATGGATTTTTATGATGTTATAATAAAAACACAGAAATCCATTGAATATTTTCCCAGTTTCTTTAAATATTTATAACTATGACATGACAAGTAGGACATTAATATTTCACAAGTACCTTATGCAGACTTCAGTTGTTTTAATAATTTTGTGCACATATTAATACAATAAAATTTTATCAACTCTATATTAATATATATTTACAGATACGTTTCTTTACCAAAATTGAGTCTCATTTTTCCCTTTTATAATTAAACCCACTACTTCTTTTTGTCTCATCCAAAACCTGTTTCATTCTGGAAACCAACACATTTTTTTTCTCCAGCTTCTAGATCATGCAATAAATAAGCTTTTAGGATTGACTTCAAATTTTTGGTAGATTATTGCCAGTTGTTTTATGCCTTAATATTGTATTCCGACTAGTTGCCTTTGGTTCTGTCATTATAAAATTTAACACAATTCATTTCCCACTCACCTGAGGAAAGCCTGAACTGATTTCCACTTCTATGACTAGAGGAAATAATGCTGCTATAAACATCTGTGTTTTGGTCTTTGGGTGAATGTTACATTTCATTTCCATGAGACAAAGCCGGAAGAGCTCCATTCCTGTGCTATACTGTGGGTGGTTGCATATTTCATATTATAGGAAACTGTCAAACTGTTTTCAGAAGTGGCTTTCCCATTTGACATTCCTGCCAGCATCCAGTTCCTCTGTTTCTTTATAGCATTTATTATGGACATTATTGTATTATGTGAAGTAATTCTCATGCATGTTTTATGATTTCATTTTAGCTTTAATGTGCATTCATTTGATGACTGATGATGCTTTTCTTGTCCTTATTTTTCACAAGATGTACTTTGCTAGGTTCCAATTGATTTTTTTTTTTATGTTCCAGTCGTGGGGCCTGAACTCTGTGCCTGGGCGCTGTCCCTCAGCTCTTCAACTCAAGGCTAGCACTCTACCACTTGAGCCACAGGGCCACTTCTGGCTTTTTTTTTGTTTTTGCTTATGTGATGCTGAGGAATCGAACCCAGGGCCTCAGGCATGCAAGGCAAGTGCTCTACCACTGAGCCACCTACCCAGTCCCCCAATTGATTTTTTTTGACATTAGGTTTTTAGAGTTCTATGTAAAGTGTAGATTTGAGGCATTCTTCAGGTACAAAATTTGCAACTATTTTATCCTTAACTATTGATACCCTTCATCATCATCATCAGTAGCAGCATCATCATCATCAGCAGCATCATCATCACTATTAGTATTACTACGATTAATTTTGTACGTGTATGTATGGTCCTGGGGATTGAACTCAGGGCCCCTGAGATTTGTTGCATTTTGTTAACAATTTATCATTTGAGTCATGCCTCACTTCTGGCTTTTTTGCTGATTAAGCAGAGATAAGATTCTCAAGAACTTTATTTTTTGGATGCCTTCAAGCAGAAATACTCAAATCACAACGTAGGTTGTTATATATGAGCACCCTGCTCCCAACATCTATTCACTACTTGTATGACCTTTCATAGACTAAATTATTTTTTTTCTTTTTTTTTGTTTTTGGTCGGTCGTGGGCTTGAACTCTGGACCTGGACACTGTCCCTCAGCTCTTCAGCTCAAGGCTAGTGCTCTACCACCTGAGCTACAGTGCCACTTCCCCTAGACTAAATTATTTTACAATTTCATTGATTACTACTATATAAAGTTTTCCTTTCATATAATTTTAATGCCATATTTAAGTATGCTTCATCTCCAAAATTGTCAAGACATCTTCCTTTGCTTTATATTTACATCACTCTTTTTGTTTTATATGCCATCTTCAAAACCTGCTTTAAGATAATATTTGAATAAATTGTTATATTTAAGTCAACGTTAACTTTTTAATTCTCCCCAATATTGTCTAATCTATCACCACTTATTAAAGAGAATGTCATTCCACAAGTGTTTGGTTTTACATTCTTATTAAATATTCCTTGATAATATGTATGTTCCTCTAATCTGGTGCCCTATAGACCCATTGAACTGTATAATCTTTCCTATACAAATATAACAATTTTACACTAACAGCTTTAATAGTGGACAGAGAAATATATTCCAGTTTATTTTCCTTTGTCAATGAGTCAAAGAGTGTTGGTCAGGTGTTTTAAGAAATTGTCAAAAACTTATAAATAAAATTGTGAAGCTGTGCACTGATGGCTCATGCTTATAATCCTAGCTGCAAAGGAGGCTGAGATCTGAGGATTGTGGTTCAAAGCCAGCTGGAATGGGAATGTCTGTGAGTCTTTTATCTCCAATTAACCACCAGAAATCCAGAAGTGGCAAAGTTGCTCAATGGGTAGAGCACTAACTTTGAGCTGAAGAGCTGAGGGACAGTACACAGGCCCACATTTCAAGCCCCAAGAATGACCAAAAAAGGGGCGAGGAAGTAGGAGAAAATATGTATCCTCCAATCCATAAAAATTACATGTCTCCATTTATTCAGATTTTTGCCTTTATATTCAGCATCTTATAATTTTCAATGATGGTGGGTGAAATACATTTTGAAGATGTGTGGAGATAGCACAAAGTCATTCACAGAAAACCATTGAAAAATAAGGGGCAATGGGAATGGAAAAAGAGAGAAACAGCTTAATCAGGCCATTGATCAATATATGCGTGTGCAAAATATTTCAATAAGATTTCTTCATGCAGTTAATATACACCAATTAATAAATATCTTCCAAAAGCATTGGTATTCAAGTATGACATAAAGGCTAAATACAGATTGCGTGGTGAATGAAACAAAGATAGATGAGAAAATACATACTTATAGTAATTGTGTAAACAAACTAAGAAATTTGGTCAACTTACTGAAGGCTCATGGCTCATTAGAGTAGAAGGCCATTGGTATCTAAGATAATACTAAAATGTTAGACTTGAACCTGTCTTTAAGATTGCTTAATGATGAAGTAAAGTCAATAAAGGACATGTTTGGCAAATAAAGTCAAATGATAATTTAGAGACAAATGAAAATAAATAATATACATATATATCTATAAACATGTATGTACACATCTGTATATTCATATATATGTATATTTAGGTATTTGTATATATACACCTAAGAAGTATGAATATATGCATATGTACACATAGTGTTTATACATATATATTTATTTAAAGAGACTTGAATCAGAAATATATAAAGATCATATTAATGCCAATGAAAAACTTTAACCATCCTGAATAAGTTATCAAGAAGTCCAAATACATATCTCTGTAATATACCAACAACCAAAGAACATATGGAAAGATCATAACATACCTAGACATTGCATACATATAGAGATTAGTGGAAATAGAAACAATAATATGATAGCACTGCACAACCACTATGTAGAATTTGGAATCCTTATACATTGGTGTTTAGAAAGTAAAATTATATAGTCAGTTTGTTAAACATACTGGAAAACTTTAAGATATTACACATATACTTGCTCTTATTTTCCAGCATTTTGAATCATAATTTGATATCCAAAATAGATTTCAACACATGCCCAATGAGACACATGTACAAGAATATACATAGAAAAACCTTTTACAATAATATATAATAAAATATTGAACTGACCATTGAGGACGTTATACAATTTTACACATGCATACAAAACCATATGCTCTATCCGTGAGAAAAATTTACTTGAACTTACTTGGGAAACACTAATATTATATGGGAGAAATGGATGAAATATACTGCATTTTCTAATTAAATGAGCTTTTTTAAATTGGCACATCTGTAGTGGTAGACTATGAAGTAATGATTGGTCAATGGAGGGTAGGTTGAAATGATTACAGGAAGTGACTACTAATAAATATTGGAGTATTTGAGAGGATAATGACGATAAAATGTTCTAGAACTGAAGGTGATATTCATAGTCCAACTCTAACTTTCTAAGAATCACTGTACTTTATCGAAGTATTACAGAATGCATTTGCATTAACCGTACAAAAAATTTTAGAGTAGTAGTGGGTGAATCTGTGTGGTAATTTAGGATTTAAATTCACAGAATTCTGTAATAAGTTTAGTATGTTGATGAATGAGACTATCAATAAAATATGATCTGTGACATATCCTCTAAGTGACTATATGTGATATTGCGAGTCAGTGAATATTCTACAAAATTGTGTAAATTGAGGGATGAGATAGGATTGAGAAGGATGAGGGAAAATGAACATCAAGATGCACTGTACTGGGCTGGGAATGTGGCTTAGTGGTAGAATTACTGGTAGTGTGAAGCCCTGGTTTGATTCCTCAGTACTACACAAAGAAAAAAGCTGCTATTGGCACTGTGACACAAGTTGTAGAGTGCTAGTATGAGGAAAAGAAGCTCAAGGACATTGCACATTGTCAAGACCCTACATTCAAGACCCAGGACTGTCCAAAAAAAAAAAAAAAAGAAGGAAGCATTGTATTAAGACAGGCACTAGTGGCTCATGCCTGTAATCCTAGATACTCAGGAGGCTGAGGATTGAGGTTTGAAGCCAGCCAGGAAAGTCTGTGAGATTCTTATCTCCAATCAAAGCTCAGAACAATCTGAAAGTGCTGCTGTTCGTACAGTCATAGAGTTCTAGTGTTTATCCATAAGAGCTCAGGGGCAGCACCCAGGCCTACAGTTCAAACCTCAGGAGAGAAAAAAGGAAAACAAAATAACGCACTAAACACTATTTATAAACTGCATGGTCAAAGATGATTAGAATAAAATACAAGTCATTTTAGGGACCAAATACAGATAGAATTCACAAGTTGTTTACAGGGGCAAAGTAAATTTTATATCACGCAGTTTGAGTTGAAATTTGTTCTTCAGTCTTATTAAATCATTCTTAAAATTGACAATACTTCCAATTATAGGTCAATTTCATTGAGGAACAGATTGAATTCTGCTGTCTTTTCATAGCAAATCACAGTGGTGAATTTTTTGGCTCTTGCTGATATATATCTGATATTTTAAAGTAGATTTGCAATTCTATAATATTAATTTAATCTATCAATTCATTAGGGTAATATTGGTCAGATTTTTTCCCAGTAAATCTTATCCCTTATAATAAATGAGAGCATGCTATGTCAGTCTCCTATTAATATGACAAAACAGTTTATACAATCAACTTAAATGGAGGAAAGATTAATCTTGGCTTCTGATTTTACACATTTCAGTTTATGTTTTTTATCCTCATTGCTTTGGGTTGGTGGTGGAACAGTACCCCATGTCAGGAACATGAGATGGAGTATGTGTATTCATGGAAGCCAGGAAGTAAAGAAGAGGAGGAATAGGAGAGGGAGAGGGAGAAAAAGGAGGAGGGGAAGAGAGAGGTGGAGAAGGAAAAGGAAAAGGAGATAGGGAAGAAACAGAAGGAAAAGGAGGAAAGGACTTTGATCTTATTGTCCTCTTTGATCACAAGTTCTTAGTGACCAAATCTCTACAATTGTGCCCACTTGAAAATGTTCACCACCTCTTTATGGTAATATAGTTAAAACTAATTATTAATCCCAATACTTTATGATTTCAGATTTAATTTCTAGAATGGGGGGTAGATATTTCTGTACAATTGTGAAAACTTCTGTTTCTAAATATTTACTTGAATTAATCAGAGGAGCTATTTGGCATGGAGTTGGTTTGGTTATACAATTGTTGGAGAGATGAATGAAATGTTTAGAATGCAAATACATTTTATTTAACAGATAAAGAAACTTCAAGATATTTCATTTTTGATTTTCAAAAATGACTATTTCATTCAACTCATAATGAGTTGAATTTTTCATAACTTTATGGCATTTTTACTCAAGTTTTTTGTCATCTTTAATGAGGTTCATTCTTTCAAGTTGAAAGAAAAATGAATACTATAACTTATAAGGAGATTCGTTATAATATGGATTTTCTGCAATTCAACAATAAGATATATTCAAATCTATAGGAATAATTGGATAAGTCATATATCTTGCTTTAGTTATCTCATATTGACATTGATTCAATTTCTTAAAATCAGTGTTGACATAAAATACATAAAATTCAGTGTTTCTCTGAAATGACTTGGTACTTGAACCTCAGAAAAACATGACCAGTAACTAAGATTTCTTCATATTCAAAAAATATATGAATATACATTTTTTTTGGGTCCAGTCGTGGGCCTGAACTCTGGGCCTAGGTGCTGTCCCTCAGCTCTACAGCTCAAGGCTAGCGCTCTACCACTTGAGCCACAGCGCCACTTCCGGCTTTTTTCTTTTTGCTTATGTGGTGCTGAGGAATCGAACCCATGGCCTCAGGCATGCAAGGCAAGCGCTCTACCACTGAGCCAACTTCCCAGCCCCTGAAACTACATTTTTATGTCAAAAAAGTTTAGGGTACAAACAATAGAAAATCATGTAGCCACAGTAGAAAAAATTTAAAGTTAATAACAAATTGTTTCATTCAGCTTGACAGAGACTATTGATTTTAGCTTACATGAGACATTTGATTAATGATCCTTTTGTAGCTTTTGAATAATAGAGTATTTCAATTTGTCCAAAGATTATGTCATTTAAACCTTCGAGTGTATATTTTTTAATAAAAATGAAAGTATTTTTCCACAGTGCAGGTTCAGATTTAGTAACTAAATAAATATCTAAATGTTAATTTGTTAAATTGACCTGTGAATTTCAAATTATAAGAAATTTATTTTATTCTCAGATATATTATGTGCTGAATATGAGTATCTCAATCTTCTAATCCTGGCTACACTGGAAACTGGGGTTCAAAGCCAGCCTCGGCAAGAAATTTTGTGAGACACATCTCAATCACACACACACATAAACACACACACACACACACACACACACACACACACACACACACAAACACACACACACACACACACAGAGAAAGCCAGAAGTGGAGTTGTGGATCAAATGTTAGGGCACTATCCTTGAGTGAATAAAAGTAAGGGATAGGCCTTCAGTTCAAATTACAAGAACAACACACATACACACACACTCACACACACACATACACAGAGACGCATACAATCCAATATTATGTCTAAATTCTTTTTTTTAAGTAAATTGTTATTTTTTATTGTGAAAATACTGTACAGATGGGTTACAATTACATGGGCAAGATAATGAGTGCATTCGTTATCAAGCATTGTAGCCTCCTCCTTTGTTTCCCCTTCCCATCACTTCCCATCCTCCCTACATCCCCACCCAATATTCCCCGCTCCCCCATCCCGCACCAAAGTTGTAAATTTCCTTTTTGATAAAACGACTTGTACATTTCATTGTTGCAGTGGGTCCACCTGTATCCCTAGTTAAATGATTAATTCTTATTTTAGTTTGAAGAAATAAACAATATCATGAAAAGTAATATTTGTTACATATACTGCAACTTTTGTGAAGTGGTTTTTAGTACAACATGTTTTAAGGTATAGCATAGGTTATTAAAATTAATGTCAATCTATTAAGAGTTATAATTCCTCATAACACCTTGGAGTGAAACATTTGGTAGGTTTTCTATAGTCTTTAGAATTATTCAGAATAAAAGAAAGAAAGGAAGGGAGAATGGGAGAAAAAATAAAGAAACCAAGAAAGAAACAAAGAAAAAGAAAGAAAGAAGAGAGAAAGAAAGAAAGAGGTGGGGATGGAGGGAAGGAGGGCAGGAGCAAAGAAGAAAAGAAAGGAAGGAAGGAGCACACAAATTCCCAGCTCCTCTGGGACACAGCAAAGGCAGTACTCAGAGGCAAGTTTATAGCTCTGAATTCCAACATCAACAAATTGGAGAGTTCTGAAACCAACAATTTAATGAGACATCTGAACCTCCTTGAAAAAGAGCAGCAAGATAAACCCCAATCCATTAGACGGAAAGACATAATTAAAATTAAATCAGAATTAAATGAATTAGAATCCAAAAAATATAGAAAGAAGGAACAAAATAAAGAGTTGGTTTTTAAAAAAAATTAAAAAAATTGACAAACCCATAGCAAATCTTATCAGAAAAAGAAGAGAACACACCCAAATTAATAAACTCAGAGGTGGGAATGGAAACATAACCACAGATACAACTAAGATTCAGAACATTGTAAGGGAATAATTCTCAAAACTTTATGCTAATAAGTCTGAGAAATTGGCAGAAATGGACCTTTTCCTAGCAAATATTGACATGCCAAAACTAAACTTAGATGAATTTAACCATCTTAACAGGCCCATATCGAGCATTGAAATAGAAACAGCAATAAGAAACCTCCCATCTATGAACAGTCCAGGACCAGATGGTTTTACAGCGGAATTCTAAAAGACCTTCAAAGCAGACCTCACAAAAATACTCCTCAAACTCTACAATGAAATTGAAAGAGAAAGTTCACTACTGAACTCATTCTATGAAGCCATCATAACCCTCATCCCAAAACCAGGCAGTTACTCATCAAAGAAAGAGAACTATAGACCCATTTCTTTGATCAACATTGATGCAAAACTTCTCAACAAAATTTTGGCTAATCGACTTCAACAATTCATCCAAAAAATCATACACCACGATCAAACAGGATTCATTTCAGGGATGAAAAGTTGGTTCGATATACACAAATGAACTAATAGTATTCATCACATCAATAGGAGCAAGGATAAGAACCACATGGTTATCTCAATAAATGCAGAAAAAGCATTCAACAATATCAAACACCCCTTTATGATGAAGGATTTGGAAAAATTAGGAATCCATGGAACATTCCTCAATACAATAAAGGCTGTATATGACAAGCCTACAGCCATCATTATACTTAATGCTGAAAAACTAAAGCCATTTCCTCTTAACTCAGGAAAAAGAAAAGGATGTCAACTCTCTCCACTTCTCTTCAATCTAGTATTAGAATGCATTGCTACAGCAACAAGACAAGATGAAAACATAAAGGTAATCCAAATAGGGAAAGAAATAAATCTCTCCCTCTTTGCAGATGATATGATCTTTTATTGAAGAAATCCCAGAGACTCTACTCACAAATTACTCAAGCTTATTCAAAACTTTGGCAAAGTAACAGGGTATAAAATTAACCCCCCAAAATCTCTGTATGCCAAGAATGAGAAAAGTGTGGCTGAAATGAGGAAAGCAACTCCATTTGTAATAGATCCACAAAAAATAAAATACATCGGAATTAACTTAACCAAAGAAGTGAAGGAACTCTATGATGAAAACTTTAAAAACTTGAAAAAGGAAATCAAAACAGAACTTAGAAAATGGCAAAACCTCCCATGCTCCTGGATTGGAAAGACTAACATCGTGAAAAAGGCAATATTTCCCAAGGATATCTACAAAGTCAATGCAAAACCTATGAAAATTCCAACCTAATTCTTCAAGGAAATAGAAGAGTCAATCCAAAAATTCATATGTAACAATGAAAGGCACCGAATAGCAAAAACGCTCCTCAACGGAAAGAGCACAGCTGGAGGAATATCAATACCAAATTTCAAACTCTACTATAAAGCCATAGTAATCAGAACAGCTTGGTACTGGCACAAGAACAGACCTCAGGACCAATGGAATAGAATTGAAAACCAACAAATGAACCTACAGACCTTTAGCGATTTATTTTTCGATAAGGGAGCTAAAAAAATAGAATGGAAGAAAGACAGCCTCTTCAGTAAATGGTGCTGGCAAAATTGGTTAACTACTTGTAGAAAGCTAAAGCTAGATCCTTATATATCACCCTGCACCAGAATCAACTCCAAATGGATCAAAGACCCCGGAGTCAAATCAGACACTCTGAAAACATTACAGTTTGGTATAGGAGAAACCCTAGGTCTCCTTGGTGCAGGCTGAAATTTTCTTATAGAGACCAGGAAACACAACAAATCAAAGAAAGGTTGGACAAATGGGATTGCATGATGTTGCAGAGCTTCTGCATGGCAAAGGACATAGCTAGCAAGATCAATAGAAAGCTCACAAATTGGAAGAAGTTCTTCCAATTTGTGAAGGGGAAGGGTCTCATATGTAAAATATCCTTGGAACTCAAAAAATTAAATCCCCCAACAACAAATCCTCAAAGAAACAACTGCCCAATAAATAAGAGGGCTAAAGACTTAAAGAGAAACTTCTCTGTGGAAAAAGAAGGATGGCCAATACACACATGAAGAAATGCTCAACCTCCCTAGCCATAAAAGAAATGCAAATCAAAACAACATTAAGATACCACTTCACCCCAGTTAGGAAGGCAAAAATCAAGAACTCTAATAACAACAGATGCTGGAGGGGATGTGGACAGAAGGGAAACTTACTTCATTGTTGGTGGGAATGTAAACTTCTTCAACAACTTTGGAAACTATTATGGAGGTTCCTCAAAAGACTCCACATAGAGCTCCCCTATGACCCAGAAATCCCAGTTTTGGACATTTACCCAAATGTTTACAAACAAGACCACACTAAAGCTATCAGCACAACTATGTTTATTGCAGCATTATTTACTATAGCTAAGATATGGAACCAACCAACTCAGATGCCCCTCAGTAGATTAATGGATCAAGAAAATGTGGTGTATATATACACAATGGAATTGTATGCCACCATCAGAAAGAATGACATTGACCCATTTGTTAGGAAATGGAAAAACTTGGAAAAAATTATTTTAAGTGAAGTAAGCCAAGCCCAAAGAAACATAGGTCCCATGGTTTCCCTTATTTCTTTGTTGCTTTGTATGTCCCTCCCCTACAGTGTAACCCCTGCTTTCACTGTATTTGATGTCGATATAATTTGTGGAGTGGAAGGGGAAAAACAAGTCGTTTAAATAAGGATACAGTTGGACCCGTTGCAACAATGAGAAGTACAAGTTACTTTGGTGGGGTTGGGGAAACTTGGGTGGGGGGCGGCGGTAGGCTGGGAAGGGATGGGAAGGGGAAACAAAGGAGGAGGCAACAATGCTTGATAAGAAATGTACTTATTATCTTGCCCATGTAATTGTAATCCCTCTGTACAGTATTTTCATAATAAAATATTTAAAAAAAAGAAAAAAGAAAGGAGAAAAGGAAGGAAGGAAGGAAGGAAGGAAGGAAGGAAAGAAGGAAGCAAGGAAGGAAGGAAGGAAGGAAAGAAGGAAGGAAAGAAGGAAGGAAGGAAAAATGAAGGAAGGAAGGAAAGAAAAATGGAATGAATGAAGGGACAAAAACAATTTATTTTATAAAATCTGCTATTTATCCCAAAATAAATTTCATGTAAGTTAACCCTTTAGTAAATGCAAGTTTGCAATTGTCACTTCTCTGCCTGTTCTCTATCCATGAATGAAAGCAACAAATGTAGTATCAGAAATAACCACGTGAATATGTTTGCATCTGTAGTAAATATGCACAGAAATCGTTTTCTCATTTTCTATACATTATCAAGTAACTATTTACAAACAATTTACATTTAGTTATAAGTATTCTAAAAATTGATGTAACCAAAGGATGTCAATGTATTATATAATGTGAACACTAGTATTTTTAATGTTAATAATAGTACAGTCTTCATGTTATACTAATTATAGCAATTATATTATGTATTTTATCAGAGAAATTAGCATCCTCTAATTTTGTTGTCTGTGGGAGCCCTAATAGCAAACATTATTAAAATCAAAGGAGATCTGTATTTCTGAAAGCAATTAAATCAATGGAGATTGTTCAAATACATCAGAAGGGCTTAGAAAGGTTGCACCATGTTTAAATGTTTACCTCTGATGTAATTCAAGAGCCACTAAACAATCATGCTTCACTTTGCCATCACTAAAATTATTCCCATTGTAAGAAGAATCATTCACCTAATTGACATGATATAGGTTTGTCCTTAAGATATTATATTCTATGAAATAATATCCAAATGATAAACTACACTAAGAGTTAAAGCAAAAGTTGCAAAACGTATTGGATGATGTAACTCCTTCCAGATACTCATTTTGTAATTGTATTCCCCTGTCTGGTTACATTATAATCACCCTTTCAGAGATGACCCTGAAATAATGATCCTGATAAACGAAGCCTAATAAAACTACTCTGCCATGTGAACATCCAGCAAATAAAGTATAATGAACCAGAAATTAGACCGCTATATGACAAGGAATTCATTTGAATAACCATTTTTATAATCAATGTTCAAGCTTCTAGAGTATGGGTAATATACTCCTGATGTTTTTAAGCCACTTACTTTGAAGTATTCTCTTATAACAGCCCAATGGTTGACAAAACACAAAGTAGTTTTGATTTAAATTTGAAATTTTCAGAAAAAAAGTTTCATAATGTTTTATTATTTGAATTTTATTATCCAAACCTCCAGGTTAAAATATGTGTAAATGAGAAATTATTGAGGGGCAACTCTCTATTCAACTATCATAATTTTTTGAATATTTTAGTATCTTTAAGTAGTTGTACAAAGGAGTTTCCATTCACTGAAACAGTTTATGGATGCAGTGCATCTTGATGAATGTCATCTCTTTCAATATTCTCATCCACTCCTCCCAATTAACCCCAGTCTTTAGGTATCTAAATATTATGTTATGTATGGAATTATTTGCCATTTAACAAAGCAGTTTATGTGTACAATGCACCTGGAATTGTGTTACCACTTCAACATCTTCATTCCTATTTCACACTACCCCTTGCTTTGTATGTTTCAATTCTGGGAAGTATGCAATGGTTTCTTGCCTGTAATCTGTCCTTTTCCCCATCAATTTCCTACCTCTCTCACACTGCCCCTCACTGTCCTCTCTTGCAGTACACATTTAATGGTATTTATTTTGTTGGGCTTTGACTTAATCTTTTAAGAGAATAATAGTATTTCCACTAACTATGGACTCTGACACTTCAGATAATTCATTTGTACCTGCTTGCATACAATCCAGTATGTTTAACCCCAACGGTATATCCCCCGTTTTCACTGCATTTGATGTTGGTATAATTTGTGGAGGGGAAGGACAAAAACAAATCGTTTAACTAGGGATACAGGTGGACTCATTGCAATAATGAGATGTACAAGTTGTTATGTCGAAAAGGAACTTTACAACTTTGGTGTGATCAGGTGGGGAGAAGGGGGAAGTACGGAAAGGATGAGAATGGGAAAAAAGGAGGCAATAATGCTTGATAAGAAATGAACTCGTTATCTTGCCAATGTAATTGTAACTCCTCTTTACGTATTTTCACAATAAAATTTAATTAATTGATTAATTAATTAAAAATAATTTTACCTTTATAAGCCCTTTGTATCTACCACAAATGAGGAAAATCATGCAACGTAAGTTTCTCTGGGTGCAATTAATTTCACTTAACATTATTATTTCTAAGTGTTTCATTTTCCTTAAGAATAGTGCAATATTATTCTTTCTGATGGATTAATGAAATTTGATTATTTATGTATATATATATATGTATATATAAGTGTATACATACGTACATATATACATACTTGTAAATAGGGATCAATAAATTTATATACATATGACTTGTATATATATGTATATATGTACATATATGCATATGTATCTGTGTGTATGGGTATGTGTAAGTTGCCTGATTTCGCTCATTTGTTGTATTAGAATGTGGCTATAATTTTAAAAGTAAACAAACTTGGATGGTAAAAGAGAAAACATTAGACTTGGACAAGATAAATTATATGGGTGTCTAAAAATTTTTACAGTGAGATCAAATGGAGGATACCCTTGGGGGAGGATCACAAATGCTCAATAGCTATATGAATAATATCATATAAAATAATATTCAGCAAAATGATCTCCAAAAAATGATGATAGTTTTATTATTTTGCTTTTTCCTTCTGTCTTCTGTTGCTATTTTGATTTTTGTACCTTTGGTCTTATATGTAAGTTTTTAAAGGGCAAGGGGAAACACAAATGGTTGGACAAAGGGTGAACAAATGTAGCACTGCTATTCAATAAACACTACATTCAAAATGAACTATACTACCAGCATCCTTCAGTGTGAAGTTACTCCCTTTTTCCTTTTGTAATAATGAAAAACTGGGAAAGGTACTTTGAGATTATGTAAATATCTTATGTCTCATTAAACGTTTACTCACTAATTATAAAAATTAAAATTAAAAAAATGAACTATACAACTTATGGGGGAGGAAGGTTGAAAGGGAAAATTTGGGAGGTGACACTGTTCAAAAGAAATGTGCCCAATATCCGATTATGGAATTGTAACCCTTCTTACATAATCTTTTTTATTTTTTTAATTGTGAAAATACTGTCCAGAAGGATTACAATTACATGGGCAAGATAATGAGTACATTTCTTATCAAGCATTGTAGCCTCCTCCTTTGTTTCCCCTTCCCATCCCTTCCCATCCTCCCCTCACACACCGAATCAACCTTCACCCCTCCACCCCCTCACCCAATTTGTAAAGTTCATTTTTCGACATAACGACTTGTACATCTCATTGTTGCAATGGGTCCACCTGTATCCTTATTTAAACAATGTGTTTTTTCCTTCCCCTCCACAAATTATACCAACATTAAATACAGTGAAGTCAGGGGTTATACCGTGGGGGAGGAACATACAAAGCAACAAAGAAATAATCTTATAAATATGTTGGAAACAATCGCAGAAAGAAAAAAAAAACATTTGAATACATATATTAGGGTTCAAAAATTAAAAATGAAGTTCATAAGCAGGCCAGAGTAGGTATGTAAACATTAGATAAAATAGGCTTTAAATTAAAAATGGTATGAAAGTAAAAAGAGACAAAGAAGGACATTAAATATTGACAAAGAAAACTCTCCATCAAGGGGATATAACAATTCTAAATAAGAATGCCCTGAATCCTAGGGCTTCCAAGTTGATCAGGCAAATACTACTTAACCTAAAAATATGCATACATCCAAACACATTGTTTGCTGCTTGAGCACATCATTCTTAACTCTGGACAGGCCAGCCAGGTAAAAATGTAGCAAAAAAAAAAAAAACAACTTCAGAGCTAAATAACTGCAATGACAAGCTGTACCTAATAGATAGCTACAGAATATTTCATCTACCAGCATCACAACATATATCTCTCTCAGCAGCCCATGGAATGTTCTCATATATATATATCTTAAATCACAAGGAAAATCTGTGAAAATTCCAAAATAAAAATGAAATTACTCCTTGTATCCTGTCATACTACGATGGGACCAAATTAGATGTTGGCATCAAAAGGCATCACAGAAAATTCTGCAACTCACAGAGACTGAATGACATATTGCTAAATCATCTGTGAGTCACTGAAGAGATATGAAGGGAAGGTCCAACGTTTATGGAATTCAGTGGAAGTGAACACACAAAATACTACCTGCTCTGGGACACAACAGCACAGGCAATACTCAGAGGAAAATTTATAGCTTTGAGTATGTACAGGAATAAATTAGAACAATCTTGTATCACAGCACTAGGTCATTGAAAAAAAGGAACAAGCCAAACCAAAAACCGGAAGACAAATAATACAAATTAGATTAAAAAAGTAAATAAATCAGAGTCTAAAAAAAACATACAAGCAATCATAATTGACTTTTATCTACTAGTAACTCAGAAATTTGCCCAATGAATGTCAATGTAGCTATTTTCAGAGATAGACTCAACCAGCTCAAACTAGTGAACAAAAAATCTTCTAGAATTCTAAGAAGCAACATTCTATTTGACTTAAAAAAATTCTCGGTTGTTATTATTAAGCTGATTCATAGAGGGATTATGATTACATGAGTCAGGTAATGAGTACATTTCCTTTTATGAAATGTCTTTGGTTCCCTCACTTGTTCCTAGTCCCTCCCTCCTGTCCCCATCCTTGTGTTAAATAGTTCACCTTCATCAATGTTCAATTAACTCCACTGCTGCAATTTTTCACCATTTTCCCTAAAGCTCTGTCTCTACCCCTCACCTTCCTGAAGACCTTCAATGAATATATCTGCATAAGGTAAAGACAGAATCATCACAAACTATAAAGAACAATAAAAACAAAACAAAAAAGGAAACTTCTGTTTCCATGTCTTATAGTTTGTTTGAGTATGTATATCATGTTATATAAATATAATTGTTTTTTATCATAAAGTCAACTAAGGCACTAAAGTATGATAACTTATAATGTTTCTTTCTATTTAATAATGCTTTTTATTTTAACATTAAAATTGTAAGTAACACAATTCAAGTCCTAGTGAAATTTTCAGATTTAATGTTAAATTTTCAAAATGTCTAATAGTTCCATTTTGGCAACCAAAATGAAAAACAGGGATGTTTTATCCTCAATAATGTCATTATTTCATACGCACAAAAGTAAAATAAATGTAATATTAATTCAGTGGAAATAAGAAATCAAATACATATCAATGAATCAATTCCATACATTAATAGATCTATTGATAAAATTAATGAAACTAGTAAAGTTGGTTTTTCGACATAACATCTTATACATTTCATTGTTGTGATGGGTCTGCCTGTATCACTATTTAAACAATTTATTTTTTCCCTTCCCCTCCACAAATTATACCAATGGGAAGATGGGAATTAATGGGAAAGGGAAACAAAGGAACAGGCAACAATGCTTGATAAGAAATGTACTTATTACCTTGCCAATGTAATTGTAACCCCTCTGTAGGATATTTTCACAATTAAACATAATAAATAAATAAATAATAAAACCCAGTACTGGCAATATAAATTATTTTAAGAGAAAAAATTAATAAAACTTGTTTTAAGTAGATTACTTAAGACATGAAGCAAGTGATAATTTTCTTTTCCAGGTGAAGTTGATATACAAATCAAAACCCAAAGATTTCAGAGTTCTGTGTGCTTAATACGTGTCAATTTACACATATACTTGACTCATCTCAACATTATGTGAAGATAACTGAGAACAGGACTATAATAAAAAACATAATTGAAAATGTTTATTTTGTGAATGAATATGTCTTTTTTATATATCTTTATTTAATTTGAAAAATCTGGTAATTAATTTAAGTCACATCAACAATAATGAGAAATAAACATCCTCTAGCTCCTTAAAAGACAATCAATAAGACAAAAAGGAAACAACAAAGAAAAATATTGAACCTCATTTTGCACGTAGTCTTTGTATATTGTGGTGGCTTGTAATTGTAGAGTATGTGCCTATCCTATGAATATGGGCTCAAATTACTTGGATTACTGGAAGAAAATTTCAAAATCTAGAGCAGCTAACATAGCTGTGCAATTGTTTGTGGGTTTCTCTACAGTAGCAACTGGGCATAAACTGTACAAGGGAAATAATTTTAGTGCTTTGCAGGCAAGAATGTGATGAAAAGCATACTTTTATCTTCTTAGATGAAATAAGAAGACCACACATTAAAAGCTTACTAAATGACCAGCCTTTTAAAGAACAGTGCCATTTTTAAGGCACTCTAGATGATTCAAGTCCTTCATTCCAACCACAAACATTGCTGCCATTCACAAATCATTGCCAAGATGAATTTCCAGTTCTTTTTGATATTTCAAATGGTTTAGGAGTAACATAAGCAATAATTCAAGTTGTTGAGAAAATATAATTTAGAATAAGCGAACAAATCAGATTCAACTCCATAGCATAACCTTTAGGAAAAATGAACTAAGGAATATGGGGTGTCCTTTGTAATGTAATATTAGACATTAGGGAAAAATGCCAGAAAAAGACTCTGCAAGAAAAAAAGAAGTCTTTGATAAGATATACAAAAGATTACCCAGGTAAAAGTAATTTTACCTACATGTTCTATTATATAACATATTTTTGTCTGCTAATCAGAGAGACTCAAAAATATTTTTAATTATGATATGGAAAATGCATTGTCATAAATGAATTAAATCAGGGAGTTGATGGCACAGGAACTGGGTGTGGACAGATGCCAATAGCTGAAGGTGTCCTATTCCTAGCCCCTGGAGGGCTTAGATGTGAGGATTACCATGCAGATACAGTCTAGCGAAAAGAGTGTGTGAGACTCTCTTCTGCAAATAACCAACCAAAAGCTGTAAGAAAACTCTGGCTCAAGTGGTAGAGTGGTAGCCTTGAATGAAAAAACTGAGGGACAGAGCCCAGGCCCTGAGTTTAAGCCCTAGCAACAAGATGCATGGGTGCCCGTGCACGCACACACATGCTCACACACAAACACACACACACACACACACACACACACACACACACACACACACACAGATACACCCCCCACACACACACAGAGAGGAAGGTGGTAATGATGAGCTGAGCTAGAACTGGGGCCAGTCCTGAGGCATAGTCACAGTAAACTCTCAAGGCAGATCAAGTGGTTTCTCCCTAAGTCCTTCTTGGGCTGAGTGGGTCTGGGCCATGGCAGTAAGTTCCATGGAATCTGCCTCTCCATCCGTGCATGGTGCCATAGGACTGCGGGAAGGACACTATGGGTGCTCCTTTGTAGTCGGTCCACAATTGCAAACCTTTATCTACCCCCAAGCACTGGAGAGGAAAGCAGGGCTCCAAGCCCTGGGACTCCTGTCATAGCGACTGCTACAAGCATCAGGTAGCCGGCTGTGGATTCCTGAGCCTACAAGTCTTTCATGAGCCCAACTCAACACCTGCCCAAAGTGTGCCTACAGATTCGCACCCTTTTGATACCCACATGAGTGGGCATCACCAGTTATGCCATCTTGCAGCTCCTGCCCCTCCTTTGCCCAGAACTATGATCTGAGATGTCAGTTTACTGCTCAGATACACACTGCACCCATGACTGATGCCATTCTGATGACCCAGGTGATGACCTCCATGCACCAAGGCTGGACCCTTCTCTGATATTCTGGCCTGTTCCATACACAAAGGCCGCCAAAGAGGCTGCTCTGAAGACACCTAGACATTGGGTGACCCGGCCCTCAGGGGCCCATTGGAAAGTAGTCTGCCTAGAGCCACAGAGTGAGGTCCAAGCAGGTGTTGGTCACGGGGCTCGAACTCTGGGCCTGGGCACTGTCCCTCAGCTCTTCAGCTTACCACTTGAGCCATAGAGCTTCTTCTGGTTTTCTGGTGGTTCCTTGGAGATCAGAGTCTCCTGGATTTTCTTGCCTGGGCTGGCTTTGAACCACGATCCTCAGATCTCAGCCTCCTGAGGAGCTAGAAGGACATGTGTGAGCCACATGGGCTTAGCTGATCTGGCCTTTCACCACAGTGGGCTAGGAGCTTCTGAAAGCTTTTCTTTATTTTTTTCTCTGCCAGTACTGGGGCTTGAACTCAGAGTCTGGGCCCTGGTCTCTTAATTTTTTCTCAAGTCTGGCACTTTACCACTTGAGCCACATTTCCATTTCTGGCTTTTGGTAGTTCATTGGCAAAAAAAAGAGTCCCACTACCTTTCTTCCTCTGAGCTGGCTTTAACCCAAGATATCTGATCTCAGTCTCCTGAGTAGCTAGGATTTACAGAGGTTAAGCCACTGGTGACATTGGGCTAGAAACTTTTCTTAAAGAAGAGTTCTTCCCTGCATTTGCCCTGACTCCTCCATGCAAAGGAGGCCTCTAAGAGTCAGGAGCTGTGAAAAATAAGCTTCCAGCCACTGGAAATGGCTGGGGTCTGTGGTGAAAAGCCAGGCTAATCTTTCCCCTGGGCCCCATTCTGGGACCCAACCCTCTGCCCTACCTGTGACTCAAGTACAAACTTGACCCAGTCTTGAATGTCCTGCCAGACTTGTCTGAAGCCACAGAACTTACATTCCACCCACACCACCTGCTCTAAACCACACCCCAGGAACTTTGCCCATGCTGTACCTTCTGCCTGAGGATCTCTGTCCTGTTCCACATCTTAGAACTCTTGTGGAATTTTGCCACTGTTTTTTCACCTCCTGGAGCAAGTTTTTCCTTCCCTTTTCCCTCTTTTTTAAAATATTGAATTGCTAGAGATGGAACTTGTAAAGACTGACTGGCAAATGCTCTATCTTGGTGTGTGGTTATGCCAGTCTGGGGGTTTGAATTCATGGCCTTGACAGTATCCCTGAGATTTGTGCTCAAGTATAGCACTCTAGTACTTGAACCACAGTTCTACTTCTGCCTTTTTGGGTGTTTAATTGGAGAAAAGTGTCTCATATAATCTTTCCTACTTGTAATTTTGATCCTCATATCTCAGCCTCTTGAGTAGCTAAGGTTACAGGGCACCTGACCTCTACCTCACTTCTAACCTCAGCCCTCCTCTGAGTGCTAGAAGAATACGTCTCACCAGGGTCCCTTTTTTGCCAGTGTTGGGGCTTAAAATCAAGGTCTGAGCGTCTGTGTTTAAGGCTAGCACTCTATCAATTAAGTCACAGTGCCAATTTTGGATTTTTCTTTTTCTGTGGTACTGTGGAATTGAACCTAGTCTTGGAAGGGTGCTAGTTAAATTTACATAGAACATGAATTATAATGTGAATGAAATTCATGGTTCCATTACTTGTTCTAAGAAAACAATTATGCCTTTTGTTTTCTTATATTTCTTTAAGAATGTGTAACATTCATAGATTTCACTGTTAAAATTGATAACAATTATATTATGTCAAGTTGATTTAAACTTGTATTTGAAAATTGCACACTTAACACAAATATACTTCCACTTTCTTCTAACTCATAATAAACGTAACAGTATAACAAAGCTTGGTGTTAGCCGTTCATGTGTAGAATCCTAGAAACTCAGGAGGCTAAGACCTCAATATTTTAGTTAAATGTCAGTGCAAACAGACAAAAATGTGAAAACTTATCTCCAATTATACAGCAAGGTGAGGATGTGGCTCAAGGAATAGAGTGTTATCAGCCATCAGCAAAAAATATAAGAGAGACAATTAAACATTGAGTTCAAGCCCTAAAAATGGCACATACACACAAGACAACAACAAAAAAGTAGTATGAGCATCAATAATGAAGACAAAATAGGAAACATCATGAAAAATGTGTAAACATCTTGCAGACAGAAATCATTTGACAGAATTTTGATTCATGACAGGGAAAATCACAGTCTCATTTGTACAATCTCATTGTAGTCATTTGTGTGAAACTTGGCTATTGGGGAAGATGTGAAAGAGCAGACTAGACTACCTGACAATGCAGACATTGCCTGTGACTATGCACCATCCCACTCTGCAAAAATCTAAAATAGTGCTTCTTAATTTTTTTTTTTAAAACCTCGTTAGAGACTGGTCCACACAGACTGGGGTCCTTATTTTGAGGCTTCAGACCAGTGCTTTTGTTGATAACCACTTTTATTTTACGCCTCTTCCATTGTGCAGCTATACTTTACTTAGATGGCACCAACCCAAGGCTTTGAACTAGACACCCTGCCTAAATCCATCCCTTTTTTCAGCTACAACTCATTTCACATGCTATCTATGTTTTAACATTGGTAAACCCACTACAAATAACCTAGGTAGATAAGGGAGTAAGGGTTTAGCATTGGCTGAGGCTCTCATCTGTAGGTTTGCTCCCTAATAAATCTGTGCTACATTATCTCTTTTTTCTTCATGGCTTTTGAGTGTGACAAATGATTGATTTGTTTTGATGTAATCCCATTTATCCAAGCTTACTTTGGAAGTTTTGACCTGTGCCAAGGAGCCCTCGTGTTTCCCCTAACTCTTCCTGTAACATTCTCAAGTTATCCCGACTTACATTGAGGTCTTCGATCCACTTGGGATCAATTCTGGTGCAGGGGTATATATAAGGATATAATTAAAGTTTTCTGTGTACAGGCAATTCTTTCAGCACAATTTTTTGAAGAGGCTGTCTTTCTTACATCCTGGGTTTCTGACTTATCAAAAATTATGTGCATATAGGAGTGGCTTCATTTCTGGGCCTTCAATTTTGTTCTATTGATGAAATTCTGGGCTTCCTTTGGAAAGAATGGCATTACCCATTCCTGAGGAAATGGAAAAACTGGGAAAAAAACGATATTAAATGAAATAAGCCAGATCCAATTAAATATATGCTGCAAGGTTTTCCTCATTTGAAATAACTACACTATTTCCATAAATCTACGAGTTAATCCAATAGATAGTAAAAGAGAAATAATTCCTTTTGGACATGATTAACTAACTGCACTCTAAGCATTCACATGGCAAGAAGAAGGGAAGCTATTCTTAGGAGAGGATCACAATGGCTCAATATGTATGTGCTTATGACCATATAAATGTTGCTGTTGCCATGAACTCTAAGAATCAATCATACATGTGAAGTGCATGTATCTGTATATAATTTTAAAAAGATGTCAAAGAAACAACCGACTTCTCTGTAAACTCAACAGCAACATTCTAAGTTTAGAAGATAAAATTGAGGAAAGTTTTCAACACAAACTAAAATACACAGTGGAAAAGGGGGAGAGAAAAGATAAGATGAAAAGTAGAATAGCTAACTATTGAAGAATTCATAAACAGTTTCCAAACTATACAAGAGTGCTGGGGTACAGTTCAGTTGTAGAAACAAACTAATATATACAAAGCCATGGGTTCAATCTCCAAGGAGGCCTAATAATAAGTTAATAAATAGTAGTAATACAATAGTCACTTGAAATATATGCTTTCATATTAGAGAGGCCTGAGTCCTCAAAAAGTAAACAAAATATTTTCAATTCTTGTACCCATTGACATAAAACTACAAGAATGAAAAGGGAATAGTTTCCTTTTCTATTCTTTCTTTTCCTTTTCTGTTTTCTTCTTTTCTTTTTTCCTTTGGCACTACTGATGCTTGAATTTGCTAAGACTCTAACCACTTTAGATTATTTTTCTGGCCAAAACTCTCTTGAGCAATGATCTTTTCCCTATGACTTCCACAAACGTGAGATAACAGGGAGATTACACTATATCTAGCTTACTTTGGTTTTGTAATTTCTCACTATTTTTTGTCAAAACTGGCCCTGATATAAGTCTTCTACATCTCTGCCTTCTAATTAGCAGGGTATATTTCATCTGAAGCTTGGATCCAAACTATTTTTCAATGTAAACATTCAATATTGACTTCTGTTTTCTAGATATCAATAAATTCTATTGAGGTTAGTATGTATCTTTTTGAAGTTATAAGAACACAGAGATATCCTTGGAATAATTTTCCCAATTTCTTTAAATATTTATAGTATGACATCACAAGTTGGACATTAATATTTCACAAGTACTTTATGCAGACTTCAGTAGTTTTATTTTGCACACATATTAAGTCCAATATAATTTTATCAACTCTATATGAATATACCATATTTACAGATACGTTTCTTTACCAAAAATGAGTCTGTCTCATGCTTCCCTTTTATAATTAAACCCACTACTTCTCTTTGTCCCATCCCAAACCTATTTCATCCTGGCAACCAACGCAATTTTTTCCTCCGAATTCTAGATCATGCAATAAATAAGCTTTTAAGATTGCCTTCAAATATATGATAGATTATTCCCAGTTATTGTATGCTTTAATATTGTATTGTATTCACTCGAGTTGCTTTTGGTTCTGTCAATAGAGAATGTAGCACAATTTGTTTCCCATTCACCTGAAGAAAGACTGAATTGATTTCCATTTCTTTGACTAGAGGAAGTAATGCTGCTATAAACCTCTTTGTTTTGGCCTTTGGGTAAATGTTACATTTCTATGAGACAAAGCCTTAAGAGCTCAATTTCTGTGCTATACTGTGTGTGCTTGCATATTTCATATTCTAGGAACCTGTCACAATGTTTTTAGAAGTGGCTTTCCCATTTGACATTCCTTCCTGCATCCAGTTTCTCTGTTTCCTGATAGCATTTAGTATGGTCATTATTGTATTATGAGGAGGAATTCTCATACATGTTTTATGATGTCATTTTAATTTTAATCTGAGGATGTGCAGAACAATTAAGTAACATAAAGAAGAATGAAAGAGAAGAAAAGGTGAAAAAGATAAGAAAGAAAGAAAGAAAGAAAGAAAGAAAGAAAGAAAGAAAGAAAGAAAGAAAGAAAGAAAGAAAAAGAAAGAAAGAAAGAAAGAAAAAGAAAAGATCAGATACACTTTAAATCACATGAAGGTTATATCTATTACCATCATATATGTAACAGTATGTAAATAGTAGTTTTATTGCATATTTGGGAAACAAATTTTTTGCTGAATATTTTAAATTTCTGGTTTGTTAAACACCTAGATGTGGGAATTCTGGATACTGAAGGTTATCTCTATAAAGTACTTCGTTGGTTTCAGGTATCCACTTGGAATGTATATCCAGAGGCTAAGCAGGAACCAATGCAAAGATCAACAAGAAAATTGAACCTCTTGTTTTGCCATAATTATTCACTAAATACAACATAGATAAATTGGATTCTGTACCTCCTCCTCTTCCTCCTCCTCCTCCTTGCTCTTTTACTTCTTCTTCTTCTTCTTCTTCTTCTTCTTCTTCTTCTTCTTCTTCTTCTTCTTCTTCTTCTTCTTCTTCTTCTTCTTCTTCTTCTTCTTCTTCTTCTTCTTCTTCTGTTTCTTCTTTTTCCTCTTCTACTTTTCTCAGTGCTGAAGATCCAACACACGTCCTCCAACATGCTAGGCTTGGTCTCTACCACAGTTCTACATCCCAACCCTCTAGAGCTTCTAAAAAGCTAGTTTGATAGTTTCTCAATGCTTAATAATCAACATAAATTTTTCTTTTCCTTTCTATTCTCCAACACAGGGAAAAGTGGCTGGGGAAAAATGGGACAGTCATCTAGGGAAAACATTGCTGATTATCATATTTTAGTATTTTTGTTCAGTTGGCATTTAAAAATATGTTAACATATAATTTAAATCCTATTTTTAAAATTTCTTCATAGGAGCAAACACCAACTAAAAATTTTGGTCAATTTTATGTATAAAGTTCACAATGCTGTCTCTATAAGAATCTTTTAAAACATTCTTCTGATATGACTTTTACCATCTCCTTAGAGGCAAAGCTGAAGTCTATAGATTAAATATTCGAATCATTGTATGCATTAGAAACAATGAAAAATATGTCAAACAATAAAAAGGACAATTACCCATCAAACAGATGCTTATCATTTGACAGGTGGAAAACAACTGTCTGAGAATATGCAGAATTACTGAAAGGACAATACTTGCATTCAAAAGAAAGAAGAAATCATTTAAAATATAAAAAGACAAACTTTCACCAATAGATCATACCTGTAATCCTAGATGGCCAGGAGGCTCATTAATGGCTAAAGAAAAGCAAGAATAAACTTGAAAACATCAAGTGATAACCTTTCATAATTCAAAGGACACTATAACAGAAGCGAAAACATATCTAACTGCGGGGAGCCGGGGCAAACACAATTAGATCCGCCCACTCCCTTGCGGCTTTGAGGTAAAAGACTCCATATTAGGCAGTGCTTGGCGGGACGGTGGGTCCTGGGCTTTGTGCATGCACCCCTCAGGCGAAGGCCAGTGCAAGGTCCTCTCATTAATGTTTTAGACAGAGGCCCAACCTCTACTCTTACCTGTTGCCCAAAAACAAAAAGGGGGAACTGCAGGGAGCCGGGGCGAATGCAATTAGACTCCGCCCACTCCCTTGCGGCTTTGAGGTAAACAACTCCATATTAGGCAGTGCTTGGCGGGACGGTGGGTCCTGGGCTTTGCGCATGTGCGAGCCACGTAGAGTCCCCAGCCAATCCCATGGCACTTGGTGACAGTGAAAGGCAGATGACCAATAGTAGAACGACACGTGTCCCTATTCCCTATATAAGCGGCCATTTTTTTTGTGCGCTCTCTCTCGCGCTCAAGCTCTCCTACATGTAAGAAGGCTCTCCAGTAAAGTGTGATCTGAGAAGACTCCTGGTGTGGTGGTCGTTCTTCCTCGCTGGTCGAGAAGGCGTTCGCCACAAGTGGTGCCGAAACCCGGGACCCACGCGAGAGGCTGAACAGGAGCCAGAACTCAACACATGGAGAGGAGACGTCGGTAAGTATCCCCCGGTATGTTGTTTACTGTAGATTACTGGTTGCTTGCGTTGCTTCTTCCCTTGTGGTTTGTCTTTCTGGTGGTTCTCTGTGCTTGTCTACATTGTGGGGAGCCTGGGAAGGTGTGCCGCTGTTAATAGCCTCACGCCTTAAGGGGCCCACCATGGGCAATAGTCAGGGGACCGTTTGTGGACCAGCGGATTTTTACACTCTCTTACAGACTTTGTTAAGGCAGCAAGGGCTAAGAGTGTCCAAAGGCACTGTTAAAAGGGTTCTGGGCAATTTCCATGAATATGCGCCCTGGTTCGCGGTTTCCGTGGACCTCACTCTTCCTTGCTGGGACAAGTTGGGTAAGGACCTGACTAGGGCCCAGGAGGAGGGTCAAGTAACTGGTGCAATCCTCCCCCTTTGGTGGATGGTGCGCGCCTGCCTCGAGGAGGGAGGGTCCGATTTAATTCAGGAGGGACACAAGGCATTAATGCAGCATTAATATAGTCTATCTGAGTTAGCATCCAGTAAAGGGGAGGAAAATAGGCCAAACAGGAAAAAGGAAAAAAGACAAAAGGATACTAAAGAGTTAAAACGGGAGGGACTGCAGCCCTCACAAAAGGAAAAGGAAAAGGAAAAGGGTCTTAGGGACGACCGCAAAGAGGAGGTCTCGAGGGGACCCCTGTATCCTTCTTTGGAGGAATTTTCAAACCGGTTCTCAGCCCTACATTTGGAAGGGCAGGACCAAGAAAACAGTGACCCTGTGGGTGACTCTGAGGAGGAAATGTTAGAGGAGGAGGGAGAGCAGATCGATCCAGCTGAATGTGAGGACTTAGAAAAGGCTGCGGCTGAGTATGAGGCAGACAGATATGGGGGGGGTGGCGTCCCCTAGGGGTGGGAGTACCGCAGCAACCAGGAAGAGGAAACGGAGCTGGCTTTCGCCCGTCAGCCCCCCTGCCATACCCGCCTGCAGGGAGGAGTCACTTTATAAAAGGAAGCACATGGTCGTGGCTGGCGGCTGCCTTTCCAGTTTTTGAAAATCCAATTACTAATCAGAGGAGTTTTGAGCCAGTTTCCTACTCCCAGCTTAAGGATTTAGTTGAGGCAGTCCGGACTTATGGAGTGACGGCTAATTATACCACTGCCCTGCTCCGAAGACTGACCGTTAATGCTATGATGCCCACGGACTGCTTTGAGGTAGCCCATACCTGTCTTAATCATGGGCAATTCCTCGATTTCCGGACTATTGTTCAGGACAAGGCTCAAGCCCAATACAGACAAAATGTCCATGACGGGCACCCAGACTGGACCGTAGATATGCTTCTCGGGCAGGGACCCTTTGCTGTAGATCAAACAGGATATCCCTTTGAAGTGTATCGACAAGTGAATACTCTTTTTTACAAACCCTGGTGAGCCCTCCCAAATAAGGGAGAGACGGCCGGCAACCTAACAAAAATCACTCAGGCCCCTGATGAGCTATTTTCTGATTTTGTTGCCCGTATGCTAGAGACAGCTGAGCGGGTGTTAGGAAATCTGGAAACAGCCATGCCATTTGTACAACAAATCATTTTTGAACAAAGCACCAAGGAATGTCAGAGGGCAATTACCCCAGTAAGAACTCAAAGCCTAGAAGCTTGGTTAAGGGCTGCAGAGAAGTGGGTGGCCCCCTGACCAATGCGGGGCTGGCGGCTGCTGTCTTGTCAGCTGCCAGGGCCGCAAAAGATAATAAAGGAAAAGGATGTTTTCGGTGTGGTCAGTTGGGACATTTTAAACGGCAGTGCCCACAGAATGGTGGTCCTGAGCGAAACACGCCCAGGCCGCCAAGGACTCCAGGGGTGTGTCCTCGTTGTAAAAAGGGGAAGCATTGGGCCAACGAATGCAGGTCAGTTAGAGACACCAATGGACATCTTATCCCCCAAATTATTCCAAACACTGATTCGGAACCAGAGCCAAAAAATGGGAAGAAGGGCCCTCGTCCCCAGGGCCCGAAAATTTATGGGGCATTTCAGACTCCGGCTCCCGGACAGCACCCACAACAACCCCCCAGCCAAAAAGAGCAACCTCAGGCTCCGCAGGGTTGGACCTCTGTGCCACCTCTGGACTGGTATTAACACAGCAGATGGGAGTCCAGATTGTGGAGACGGACATGACAGGACCCTTAGATGAAGGCACTGTAGGAATAGTTTTAGGAGGCTCCTCCTCCACAATGAGAGGATTAATAATTTTCCCGGTAGTGATTGACCATGACTATACGGGGACTATCAAGGTCCTCTGCCATGTTTCCCATGGAGTGGTGTCCATTTCTCCCGGGGATAGAATCGCACAGCTCCTGCTTTTGCCTTCTCTTCATGGCAACTTCCCTGCTAAGGAGATAAAGAGAGGAGATAAAGGGCTAGGCTCCACAGGAGTCGACCTTACATGCCTGTCCATAACTCTAGACCAAAGACCCATGCTAACTCTCCAAGTGGAAGGGAGAAGATTTGAGGGACTGGTGGATACAGGAGCAGATAGAAGCATCATCCAAAGAGGGGAGTGGCCAAAGCAATGACCAACTCAGAAATCCTCCCAGACCTTGCAAGGGCTAGGCTATGCTGATGCCCCACAGTTAAGTGCAAAAGAATTGACTTGGAGAACAGACGAAGGCCAGGTTGGAAAAATGCAGCCATTTGTGGTAGACGTCCCTGTCAATCTTTGGGGAAGAGACGTGCAGCAACAGCTGAAGTTAACTTTAACCAATGATTATTCTGAGGCCAGTCAGAATATAATGAAACAGCAAGGATTTGTTCCAGCCTTGGGGCTTGGTCGATATCTCCAAGGATGCAAGGAGCCGATAGAGCCACTTTCTAAACAGGATAGAAAGGGTTTGGGTTTTTCGTAGGGGCCTCTGAAAACAAGGCTTCCACTGAAGGTGCGGTGCCCATACCTTGGTTAACACAGAGGGCGGTGTGGGTTCCCCAGTGGCCCCTCTCTCAAGAAAAATTGGAAGCAGCTCAAACTCTTGTTCAGGAGCAGGTACAGCTGGGGCATGTTGAGCTTTCAGTGTCATCTTGGAATACCCCAATTTTTGTGATCAAAAAGCCCTCCGGAAAATGGAGTTTATTACATGACCTTAGAGCAGTAAATGCCCAGATGCAAATTATGGGGCCCATCCAAAAGGGACTTCCATTGCTCTCTGCGTTACCTCGAGAGTGGCCCATTTTAGCTTTAGATATTAAGGATTGCTTTTTTTCCATACCTCTTTATGAAAAGGATAGGGAGCGCTTTGCCTTTACTTTGCCCTCTGTCAATCATGAAACCCCGGATGCTTGCTATCAGTGGAAAGTTCTCCCCCAAGGGATGGCTAATAGTCCAACAATTTGTCAATTGTTCGTGGGAGCTGCATTGACCCCTGTTAGGAAAAATTTTCCAAAAGTACGGATTATCCATTATATGGATGATATCTTGTTGGCTGCTCCCTCGGTAGAGACTCTTCATAAAGTGTTTGGGCGGATAACAGAGACCTTAGCTGATAAAGGATTGATTATTGCCCCTGAAAAGGTTCAACAGATTAGTGTTGTTCAATTTCTGGGAACCATTGTTTCTCCTACTGAGATTAAACCACAAAAACTTTCCAATTGAACTGGTCATCTTAGAACACTTAATGATTTTCAGCAATTGGCCGGAGATATTAATTGGATAAGGGGGTTTCTTAATCTCCCTCGGTCAAAGTTGTTACCTTTGTTTGCCATTTTGGAGGGTGACCCTGAAGTCACCTCCTCTAGGTCCCTGACACCTTTAGCACGAAATTCCCTACGAAAGGTTGAGGCAGCTTTGTCTAGGGCTCAACTTTCAGGGGTTGATTTAAAATTACCTATCGATTTATGTATATTAAAAACAAAAAATTATCCATGGGGGTTCTTTGGCAAAATGGCCCCTTGTGGTGGCTTCATGGCAATTCTGTGGGAGCAAGAACAGTTCAATATTTTCCTGAATTAGTGGCTAAGCAAGCACTTTTGGGCATAAAGTATTGTTTGATGCACTTTGCAAAGATTCCAGATAAATTAATCATTCCATATACCCGTGAACAAGTTGAGATTTTGGCCGCTACAGTGGATATGTGGGCAATTCTTGTTTGCTTGTTTCCCAATGTAAATGACAAGCATCCCCTGCTTGCCATTGTTAGTAAAAACTTAGTGTATTTTCCTGTCGTTACTTCAAAGGAGCCCCTAGTTGGTACCCAGACCATCTTTACGGATGGATCAAAATCTGGACAAGGTGCCTTTTTTGTTCAAGGACACAAATAGCCGGTGGTCTTTAATTTTCGGCCGAATGTCCCACAGGCTGTTGAAAGTTTAATTGTGCTTGAAGTTTTTAAAAGATTTGATCAACCTTTTAATTAATTTTCTGATTCATTATATGTTGTAAATGCCGTTGCTTCCCTTGAAGTTGCTGCTCCAATTAAGCAGGCCAGTACAATTTCTAATGTTTTGTTACAGATTCAATCCCTTATCTTAAACAGAAAACACCCTTTTTATATTGGACGTATTCGCGCCCACTCTATGCTGCCGGGCCCGATGGCAAGGTTTAATGTCCTGGTGGACCAGGCAACTCGGGCTGTGGCTCTGGTTGCTGCTAATCCCATAGAATTGGCAAAGGACTTTCATAAATTGTATCATGTACCCGCTAATACCCTTAGGAAAAGATATAACTTACCCAGACATGTGGCGAGAGATATTGTTAAAACATGTAAATTTTGTGTTACTTTTCTTCCCTCTCCCCACGTGGGGATCAACCCCAGAGGGTTGAGGCCAAACACCCTGTGGCAAATGGATGTGACTCATTTAACAGAATTTGGTAAATTAAAATATTTACATGTGTCTGTCGATACCGTTTCCGGTATCATTCATGCCACACCTCTGGCAGGAGAAAAGGTGTCTCATGTCAAAATACACTGCTTAGAAGCTTGGGCAGCTTGGGGAAAACCCCTTAGACTTAAGACCGATAATGGCCCTGCTTATACCTCCCATGGTTTTCGCGCCTTTTGCCCACAAATGCAGGTTGCCCACACCACCGGATTGCTCTACAATGCTCAAGGACAAGATATAGTGGAAAGAGCTAATAGAAGCATAAAAGAAATGCTTCAAAAACAAAAAGGGGGAATTGCTGAGTCAGCGTCCCCCAGGGAAAGGCTTTCTCTTATGCTTTTAACCCTTAATTTTTTAATTCTAAATGACAATGATCAGTCTGCCGCAGATCGGCATATGACAAGAGACTCCATGGATACTAAAGACATGGTTATGTGGAAGGATGTTATTAATAATAAATGGTATGGACCGGATCCGGTAATAACGAGATCCAGGGGAGTTGTTTGTGTTTTTCCACAGAATCAAGAAACACCACATTGGGTCCCAAGTCGGCTAACGAGACCTGTCACAGAAAACCAGGACAAGGAGGAAGATGATCGTGAAAGTGTTGAGTGTGACAATATTACTGATGGCCAAGATCTGCCCCAGCCAGGGGGAACTTCGATGGGGAATCCTGTCGGTATTCCCGAGGCCGATGCCAGTCAAACATGATGCCAGACTGTTCCCACGTTTATTTGGGATCAACAGGACCATGGATATCCCATATATTTTGCTAGATGCAGAGGAAGCCCCACTGGGGGACAGCAGGTCTCTTGATTTGTAGGGAAGCCTGTGCTTTCAACTTGTCCGAAATGTGTCCCTTTCTTCTTATTCCTCATGCATTTTGCTTACATCACAGACAGCAGGCTGGTTTGACATTCCTCGCGGGCCACTTTGTTATCAGGCCAATGCCTCCTGGGTCAGTGGGTGGTGGCCAGCAAGGAAGGAGGAAGGCGACCTGCCTAGCTTTCCAAAGTGGGCTCCCTTCTGTGCTAGTCCACATTTGGGAAATGCCTGGCCCTGGACAGGTTGTCAGTCCCGTACTGGGACTTGGGTTACTAAAGACAAGACCTTTTTCTTCTCCCCTGGTATAAGCACGGGGTTTAATCAGACATATAAGGGACGAAATTATACTGATCAAAATCCCAATCAGGCATATGTTTCTAACCCCTTTGACAATTGGTTGTTGTGTGGTGTGGATGGGAGTTGTATGAACTGGGAGCCCCTGGTTATGATTGGTGGGGGAAAGATCGGGTTAAGCCAGTTTGGGTGGAGTTCCTCCAAACCATGGGCTTCCTGGGACCCACAGGAAAAATTAACCGCAATCTCAGCAGGTGCAGCCACACCATTCAAGTGGAGGACCGATACAGGCTGTTATGACGACGGAGTTAAGCCATATAATAACATCACTTATGGTCCTACCCCAGTTTCAGTGTATCCCCCATTTGTCTTTGTTGTTAGCAACATAGATCCTGCTAATTGTACTGATAATTCTTGCTTCTATGCTCAATGTTGGAATGCTTCTAAATATGAATATGCTATGATAACCCGTATGCCTCGCTGGGTGCCTGTGCCCGTTAATGCTTCCAATGCGTTGACCTTGTTTAGACAAAAGAGAGATTTTGGCATTTCTGCTGCTATAGTTACAGCTATTTCCTTGGCGGCTGTAGGAGCTGCCACAGCAGCTGTTGCAATGAGCCATACGGTACAAACGGCACAAACCTTAAATAATCTTTCTGCCAACGTAGTCCATGCCCTGGATGTACAGAGGGGCATTAATTCTCAATTGCGAAGAGGGTTAATGGTGGTCAACCAAAGTATTGATCTCGTCCAGGAACAAGTGGACACCCTTTGGCAAATTGCTCAGCTTGGCTGTCAGTGGAAGTATGAGGGGTTATGTGTGACAAGCATTCAGTATGATAACCTTACCCGAGCTGCAAACTTATCTAAACAGTTGTCGAGTTATCTTCTAGGTAACTGGACTGGTGAGTTTGATGAAATGCTGGATCAGCTGCAGATTGCCATTGTGACCGTGAATTCAATGCGATTGGACCCTGGATTCTTGGAGGGACTCCAGTCTTGGATCTCCTCTGCAGTCTCCTGGTTTAAAGAGTGGGTGGGAGTTGGAATGTTTTTATTCTGCTGCCTGGGAGGATGCGTGGTCTGCCTATGGTTGGTCTGTCGCCTTCGAGCCCAAACCAGAAGGGACAAGGTTGTTATCTCGCAAGCATTAGCCGCTTTGGAGAGTGGATCCTCACCCCAGATCTGGCTGTCGGCCCTGAGAGGCAATTAAGCCTTACCATTCTGCATAGCCTTAGCACCCCGAGGGATCAGGGGATCCCATTGCACCAGGACAGGTATGTAATTTGCAATTTGGGACAGGGTGCGAGGCAAGTGCACTGCACTTGAGGAGGACCATCTCCTCAAGAAGAGCATGTTGGGTTGCAAGTGGGTTGATGCCCAAGATCCCACCTCTGCAAAAAAGGCATTGGACGGGCCTGGTCATCACTGGGGAAGGCGCCCCTCAGGCAAAGGCCAGTGCAAGGTCCTCATATTAATGTTTAAGACAGAGGCCCAATCTCTACTTTTACCTGTTGCCCAAAAACAAAAAACTGCAGGGAGCCGGGGCGAATGCAATTAGACTCCGCCCACTCCCTTGCGGCTTTGAGGTAAACAACTCCATATTAGGCAGTGCTTGGCGGGACGGTGGGTCCTGGGCTTTGCGCATGTGCGAGCCACGTAGAGTCCCCAGCCAATCCCGTGGCACTTGGTGAAGGTGAAAGGCAGACGACCAATAGTAGAACGACACGTGTCCCTATTCCCTATATAAGCGGCCACATTTTTTTGTGCGCTCTCTCTCGCGCTCAAGCTCTCCTACATGTAAGAAGGCTCTCCAGTAAAGTGTGATCTGAGAAGACTCCTGGTGTGGTGGTCGTTCTTCCTCGCTGGTCGAGAAGGCATTCGCCGCACATAACAGATAGAGGACACGTATTTGTTAATACTACAATTATCCTGAATCTTAAGTATTTTTATATCTTCTAATTCTATATACATTTTTTCCAAATAGAATATTTCTTTAAAAACATATGTAAATTAATAGTTAAAAGGAGGAGCATATGAAATAATCTCCTCTTTAATATCTAACAAAAATTAAAAGAAAAGTCACTAATGTGACCATTATATAAAAAGACGACACAAAATATAGTAATGCATTTGTGGAGAAATTGATATATTCCACATAGCGTATAAACTTGTACAATCATTTTAGCAGGCAAGTTTTCAAGTCTTCAAAAGGTCAAAGAGAATTGTATATGATCCAGCAATTACATTTCTATGTATGTATTAAAGAGAAATAAAACACTGTTTTGGACAGGTAATGTACTCCATTGACAGTGCACTGGAACAGTACATGTGCGACCCTGGAAATAATCCCCAAAAACAAATTTTAAAAAGACACACTATCGACGATATATGCTGGACAAATTGCTATAAGTGAATTTTATATATTTTTTATTAACTTATTTTTTTATTGTGAAAATATAGCACAGATGGGTTACAATTTCATGGGCAAGATAATGATTACATTTCTGGTGAAGTATTGTAGCATCCTCCTTTTTTCCCATTCCCATCCCTTCCCCTCTCCCCATCGCTATCCCCTACCCTCCCAACCCACCACCACCAGAAAAACCACCAACACCACCACCCCGCCAAAGTTGTAAAGTTTGTTTTTTGACATGACGACTTGTATGTCTCATTGTTGTAATGGGTCCACAATTAGTTTTTCCCTTCCTCTCCACAAATTATACCAACATCAAATACAGTGAAAGCAGGGGTTATACCGTGGGGGAGGGACATACAAAGCAACAAAGAAATCATGCTATAAATATATAAGAAACAATCGCAATAAAGAAAAAAAATATTTGAATCCTTATCTTGGGGTTCATGTCACCTAACATCAACTTGTCTGACAGTTACTGTTTGTCTCAGACATATACTAGTTATTGCAAATAAGGGAAACCGTGAGACCTATGTTTCTTTGGGCCTGGCTTACTTGACTAAATATACTTTTTTCCAAGTCTTTCCATTTCCTAACAAATGGGGCAATGTCTTCCGTTCTGATGGAGGCATAGAATTTCATTGTGTATATATATACCACATTTTCTTGATCCATTCATCTACTGAGGGATATCTGGGCTGGGTCCATATCTTAGGTATGGTAAATAATGCTGCAATAAACATAGATGTGCTGGTAGCTTTAGTATGGTCTTGATTGGGATCATGTGGGTAAATGTTGAAAAGAGGGGTTGCTGGGTCATAGGGGATCTCTATGTGGAGTCTTTTGAGGAACCTCCATGCTGCTTCCCAAAGTGGTTGAACAAGTTTACCCTCACACCAACAATATAGTAAGGTTCCCTTCTGTCTGTGTCCCCTTCAGGATCTGTTGTTATTATATAGCCACTTATTTGTTTATAGCCCACTTATTTATTGGGTACAAAGTGGCAAATCCTTCCATGCTCCTGGATTGGAAGAATCAGCATCATGAAAATGGCAATACTTCCAAAGGCTATCTACATGTTCAATGCGATACCTATCAATATTCCAACCTCATTCTTCAAGGAAATAGCAGAGGCAATCCAAAAAGACATATGGAACAATAAAAGACCCCAATTATAAAAAAAACTATCCTTCCCAGAAAGAAAAGTGCTGGAAGAATATCAATACCAAATTTCAAACTCTACTACAAAGCCATAGGAATTAAAACAGCTTGGTACTTGCACAAGAACTGACTTCAGGACCGAAGGAATAGAATTGAAAACCCACAAATGAACCTACAGACATATAGGAATATAATATTTTTTTCCAGGAAATGGAAACAAGAAGTTTTTCATTACAATGTTTGTGGGTTATTTTTAAAATTTTTATTTTTTATTATGAACATACTGTACAGAGGGTTTACAATTACATGGGCAAGATAATGAGTACATTTCTTATCAAGCATTGCAGCCTCCTCCTTTGTTTAACCTTCACATCCCTTCCCAGCCTCCACCGGCCCTCCCACGGAATCTCCCCCCACCCACCAAAGTTGTAAAGTTCGTTTTCAACATGACAACTTGTACTTCTCATTGTTGTAACGGGTCCACAGTTATCCTTAAACGACTTGTTTTTCCCCATCTCCTCCACAAATTATACCAACATCAAATACAGTGAAAGCAGGGGTTATACTGTGGGGGAGGGACATACAAAGCAACAAAGAAATAATCTTATATCTGCGTTAGAAGCAAATGCATGAAAGAAAAAAAAACATTTAAATACATATCCAAGGGTTCATTTTCCTAACATCACATTATCTGAACTTTTCCGCTTGACTCTTTTTTTTTTTTTTTTTTTTTTGTCGGTCATGGGGCTTGAACTCTGGGCTTGGGCACTGTCCCTCAGCTCTTCAGCTCAAGGTGAGCGCTCTACCACTTGAGCTAGAGTGCCACTTCCGGTTTTCTAGTGGTTTATTGGAGATAGGAGTCTCACGGTCATTCCTGCCCGGGCTGGCTTTGAACCGCGATTCTCAGATCTCAGCCTCTTGAGTAGCTAGGATTACAGGCCTGAGCCACCGGCGCCTGGCTTCTGTTTGACTCTTACATATACTAGATATTGCAAATAAAGGAAACCATGGGACCTAGGTTTCTTTGGGATTGGCTTACTTCACTTAATATAATTTTTCCAAGCCTTCCCATTTCCTAACATATGGGGCAATGTCATTCTTTCTGATGGAGGCATAGAATTCCATTGTGTACATATACCACATATTCTTGATCCATTCATCTACTTAGGGACATCTGGGTTGGTTCCATATTTTAGCTATGCTAAATAATGCTGCAATAAACATAGTTGAGCTTGTAGCTTTAGTGTGGTCTTGTTTGTAAACATTTGGGTAAATGCCCAAAACTGGGATTGCTGGGTCATAGGGGAGCTCTATGAGAAGTCTTTTGGGAAACCTCCATACTGCTTTCCAAAGTGGTTGAACAAGTTTACAATCCCACCAAAAATGAAGTAAAGGTCCCTTCTGTCCACATCCCCTCCAGCATCTGTTGTTATTAGAGTTCTTGATTTTTGCAATTCTAACTTGGGTGAGGTGGTATAACAATGTTGTTTTGATTTGCATTTATTTTATGGCTAGGGAGGTTGGGCATTTCTTCATGTGTCTATAGGCTACCCTTCTTTCTTCTTCAGAGAAATTTCTCTTTAAGTCTTTCGCCCACTTATTTATTGGGCAGTTGTTTCTTTGAGGATTTGTTGTTGGGGGATTTAATTTTTTGAGTTCCACATATATTTTAGATATGAGACCGTTGTCTGTTGTATGGCTAGTGAAGATCTTCTCCCAATCCGTGGGCTTCCTATTGATCTTGCTAGCTATGACCTTTGCCATGCAGAAGCTCTGGAACTTCACGCAATCCCATTTATCCAACCTTTCTTTGATTTGTTGTGTTTCCTGGTCTCTATTAAGAAAATTTCCGCCTGAGCAAAGGAGACCTAGGGTTTCTCCTATTCCATCCTGTAATGTTTTCAGAGTGTCTGATTTGACTCCGAGGTCTTTGATCCATTTGGAGTTGATTCTGGTGCAGGGTGATATATAAAGGTCTAGTTTTAGTTTTCTACAAGTAGTTAACCAACTTTGGCAGCACCATTTACTGAAGAGGCTATATTTCTTCCATTCTATTTTTTCAGCTCCCTTATCGAAGATTAGATGGCTATAGGTCTGTAGGTTCCTTTCTGGGATTTCAATTCTATTCCATTGGTACTTAGGTCTGTCCTTGTGCCAGTACCAAGCTGTTTTGATTACTATGGCTGTATATTAGTGTTTGAAATTTGGTATTGTTATTCCTCCAGCAGTGTTCTTTCCGTTGAGGAACATTTTTGCTATTCGGGGTCTTTTATTGTTCCATATGAATTTTTGGATTGCCTCTTCTGTTTCCTTGAAGAATGAATTTGGAATTTTGATAGGTATCGCATTGAATTTGTAGATAGCCTTGGGAAGTTTTGCCATTTTCACTATGTCATGTTTCCAATCCAGGAGCATAGGAGGTTTTGCATTTTCTAAGTTCTGTTTTAATTTCCTTTTTCATTTTTAAAAATTTTTCATCATAGAGGCCCTTCACTTCTTTGGTTAAGTTAATTCCTAGGTATTTTATTTTTTGTGGAGCTATTACAAGTGGAGTTGCTTTGCTAATTTTAGCCACACTTTTCTCATTGTTGGCATACAGCAAAACCATTGATTTTGAGTGGTTAATTTTATACCCTGCTACTTTGCCAAAGTTTTGAATCAGCTTGAGGAATTTGGTAGTGTAGTCTATGGAATTCTTTAAATACAAGATCATGTCATCTGAAAAGAGGGAGAGTTTTATTTCTTCTTTCCCTATTTCGATCCCCTTCATGTTTGCATCTGGTCTTATTGTTGTAGCTGGGCATACTAATACTAGATTGAAGAGAAATGGAGAGAGTGGACATCCTTGTCTTCTTCCTGAGTTAAGAGGCAATGGCTTTAGTTTTTCACCATTACGTATAATGCTGGCTGTAGGTTTGTCATATACAGCCTTTATTGTATTGAAGAATGTTTCATGGATTCCTAATTTTTCCCTAACCTTCATCATAAAGGGGTGTTGGATATTGTCCAATGCTTTTTCTGCATCTATTGAGTTAACCATGTGGTTCTTATCCTTGCTACTGTTGATGTGATGAATAATATTAATTGATTTGCGTATATTAAACCAGCTTTGAATCCCTGAAATTAATCCTGTTTGATCGTGTTGTATGATTTTTTGGATGAATTGTTGAAGTCGATTGGACATAATTTTGTTGAGAATTTTTGCATCAATGTTTATCAAAGAAATGGGTCTATAATTCTCTTTCTTTGATGAGTCACTGCCTTTTTTTGGGATGAGGGTAATGATGGCCTCATAGAATGTGTTCGGTAGTGAACTTTCTCTTTGAATTTCATTGAATAGTTGGAGGAGTATTGGTATGAGCTCTGCTTTGAAGGCCTTGTACAATTCCGCTGTAAAACCATATGGTCCTGGACTTATCTTCGCTCGGAGGTCTCTTATTGCAGTTTCAATATCAATCTTTGATATTGGCCTGTTAAGATGGGTTAACTTATCTTGGTTTTGTTTGGGCATGTCAACATTTGCTAGGAAAAGGTCCATTTCTGTCAAGTTCTCAATCTTATTAGCATAAAGTTTTGAGAAGTATTTCCTTATAATGTTCTGAATCTTGGTTGTTTCCGTCGTGATGTTTCCATTCTCATCTCTGAGTTCACTTATTTAGGTGTGTTCTCTTCTTTTTCTGATAAGATTTGCTAAGGGTCTGTCAATTTTGTTAATTTTTTTGAAGAACCAACTCTTTGTTTTGTTGATTCTTTCTATAGTTTTTTTTGGATTCTAATTCATTTAATTCTGGTTTAATTTTAATTATTTCTTTCCGTCTACTGCATTGGGTTTTATCTTGCTGCTCTTTTTCAACGAGGTTTAGATATGTTATCAAATTGTTGGTTTCAGATCTCTCCAATTTGTTAATGTAGTATCTCAGAGCTGTAAACTTGCCTCCGAGTACTGCCTTTGCTGTGTCCTAGAGGAGCTGGTAATTTGTGTGCTCATTTTTGTTGAATAGCATGAACATTTGAATTTCCTTTCTAATTTCTTCCATAACCCACTCGTGATTCAGCAGTGTGTTGTTCAGCTTCCATTATTACCGGACTTTCCTTGGAGGCTTTTGTTGGTGAGTTCTAATTTTATTCCCTTGTGGTCAGAGAGAATGCAAGGTATAACTTTAAAGTTTCTGAAGTTGGACAAGTTTGCTTTGTGGACTAAAATGTGGTCTATTTTAGAAAATGTTCCATGTGCTGCTAAGGAAAACATGTATTCTGTTGCTGCTAGGTGAAATATTCGGTAGATGTATTGTTTAGATCTGCGGTTTCTCTGTTGAGTTTTTGCCGAGTTGATCTATCTAGTGGGGAGAATGGTGTGTTAAAATCCCCAACAGTTAATGTCTTTGGATCTATGTGGGATTTGAGGGACAGTAGTGTTTCTTGGATAAATTTGGGTGCTCATTTGTTTAGCTAATAGATATTTAGAATTTCAATATCCTCCTAAAGGAGAGATCCCTTAATTAGTATGTAGCGACCTTCTTTATCTCTTCTCACGAATTTTAATTTTAAGTCTATTTTATCTTATATTAGTATTGCAACTCCTGCCGGTTTATGGGGGCTGTGTGCTTGGTAGATTTTGTTCCAGCATTTAACATTGAAAATGTGTTTGTTTTTATGGGTAAGATGTGACTCCTGAAGGCAGCAGATAGAAGGATCTTGTTTTGTAATCCAACTAGACAGTCTATACCACTTAATTGGAGAGTTAAGTCCGTTAATGTTGATAGATATGACTGAGAGGTATTTGGGAGTTCTTGCCATGTTATCCTCCTTCTTGGGGGGCTGCGAAAACTGGGTTCTTCCTATGGTTCTTGGATTCTCAGTTAGGGTGCAGTTTCTTGGCCTTTATTGTGGTCTTATTAGTTGTCTATGTGTAGGACATCTATAAGAATCTTTTGTAGGGCTGATTTGGTGGAGATGTGTTGTTTCAATTTTTCTTTGCTGTGTATGGTTTTTATTTTCCTTCAGTTATGAAGGAGAGTTTAGCTGGGTACAATATTCTTGGTTGATAGTTTTTTTTTAGGGCATAGCATACATCATTCCAGGCTCTTCTTGCTTTGATTGTCTCTGCTGAGAAATCTGAGGTGATTCTAATTGGTTTCCTTTTATAGGTTATTAATCTTTTCTCCTTGACAACTTCAAGCCTCTTTTCCTTGGTCTGAGTTGATCCTGTGTGGAGTATAATGTGACGGTGGGATGTCCTATTCTATTCTGGTCTATTTGGAGTTCTAAAAGCTTCTTGTATCTGAATAGACCTACGTTTTTGCATGTTTGGGAAGTTCTCTGCCAGGATCCTGTGAAACAAATATCGTAGACCATTCACTTCTGTTTCTAGGTGCTCTTCTACACCAATTATCCTTAGATTAGACCTTCTGAGGCTGTCTTCCAAGTGTTGGATAGCTCTATCATATTTCTTGGACTTGTCTTGGATGGTTATAGGTTCTTTCTCTATAATATCTAGGTTGTCTTCAATCCCTGAGATTCGATCTTCATCATGGTCTAACCTGTGTCAAGACTTTCTACTATGTTTTTTATTTCTTTTCCTTCTAATTGGTCAGATTTGATAGCTTCAAATTCTTTGTTGAAGTTTTGTTTTAGATCTTGTATTTACTTCTTTACTTCCTTAATTTGGTGTTCAGTGTGTATTCTCAAATCACTTAGTTGATTGGTCATGGTTTCCTTAGACTCCCATTCCTTCTGTTGGGTTCCATTCAGCATTCCCTTTGTGGTCTCCCTGACTTACTTCAGCTCTTTTTTAGTGCATCCCATGAATGCCTTTAGTGATCTTTGTATATTCTCATCCTGGTCTCTCAATTCCTGTATTATTCTTTGCTTAGCTTCCTCCCATTCATGCCATTCCTGTAGTTCTCTGAGTGTTCTCAACCTTTTCACCCCATTCCTGCCTTTCTCTTGGAGTATTCTCAAGCTGCTCATGAAAATCCTGTATCAGTTTTTGAGTAGCTTCCTCAAGCTCATGATATTCCTGTATAAACCTTTGGATTGCCTCCTCTGTCTCCCTATCATGCTCATACAGAGTCCTTTGTAGGTTTTCTATCTTTTCCTGCATTGACCTTTTGTTTGCCTCTTCTCTCTCCCTATCACGATCATACGGAGTCCTTTGTATGTTTTCAATTTTTTCGTTTATCATATTTCCCAACAGTGTTTGTAGAGCTATTTGGGAACTCTCCTCTGGATTATTCATTATCGGTTCTGTCTCCTGATTATCATGAGTGGGAGTGGAGATCCCCGTACTTGCCATTTTTCTTTTGTTTTTCAGGCTTTTTCTGCCCATTTGGGATTTAAATAACACCAGTTTTGTGCTAGAACACTATCTTAAGGCAAGCATCAACCAAAGTCAGAATTTGTACAGTCAATATTCTGCAGATACAATCTAGTTCAAAAGATACCTCTATTCAACATCAAACAACTATATATTAATGGGCTACCAACCGCAGAGAAGAATTTGGAAAACCAGAAATTATTAAGTTTAGGCAGTAATGTGGGTAGAATGTAGGAATAGAGTGATGTGTACTAATCTCAAAGCAGGAAATAGTTTGGATAGGATGAAAGTATAGAGAGAAATAAAAGAAGAAAGAGAAAGGGAAAATAAGAGACCAGAAAAAAATAGAAACGTAAAAATTAAAAATATTATGCAGAATCGAGAACAAACTATTCAAAGAACGTGAATATAATGAGAGAAGGGGAGGGATATAAAGGACATGTGAAAAACTTAAAAATAAAAATACCTAAAATATTATATAGGTATAAAGAGGTAGTACTGCTATTAAGGGATTTAAGTCTCATTAGTTTTGAATTGAGTAATAAATTTGTGGATTATCTGTGTACACAATGGGAGATTGGCTCTAATAGTCAACTACGGGTTTATCTGAGGATGTGTAGAACAACAATTAAGTCACATAAAGAAGAACGAAAGAGAAGAAAAGGTGAAAAGGATAAGAAAGAAAGAAAAAAAGATCAGAAGTTCAGTAGAGCTAAACAAAAAACAAAACGAAATTTTTTTAAAAAAATTACGAAAAATGCACAAACATGTATCCCAAAAATAAAAATTATAAGAGGAAAAAAAAGTTACTAGAAAATAATTATTTTCCAAAAAGGTAAAAATTAAAAATTAAAAAAAGTTTTAGTAAAGAAAAAAATTTTATAAAAGGAAAAAAAAAAGAAGAAGAAAAAGCAGGAAAAAAAAGTTCTTTGATTTTTTTGGGAGGGTTGGGGAAAATCCTGAATCTCCCTTGTGTCCGTAATCAGCCTCTTGTTGGAGTCTGGTCTGGTTATGGTCCTGTGGCTTGGTTGGTTTCTTAAGTCTGTTTGTTTGGACGGGCAGAAAAATGCTCTGCTTTACCCAGGATTTTGCTATCCTCTTCCCAGGTTAGTTAAATGGGAGGGAGATCTGCTTTGAGTATCACAAAAGAGGGAGATGGCGCTTTCCTCAAGTTTGGAGATGCTGTGATGAGGCTATGTTCTGGGTAATGTTGAGGCCTTTCAGCAAACAGTAGCTTTTCCCGGGGCCTAGTTTGTGAGAAACTCACAGAGCCCAGACTGGAGCCACTCTCAGGGTTTATGTTTACTGAATTTCAGTTGATTGTCGAGGCTGCTAAAGGGAAGCACAGCCTATGGTTCTGATTACCCAGTGAAGAAAGCCACTTCTGGGGCTGGTGCCCAAGCTGGGTGAATTTCCCTGTGTGGTGCTGAGTCTGGCAGGTCAGTTTAGGTTTTTGTGACCTGCTAAGTGACTAGATTTCTTCCAAGACCTGAGTTCGAGCTAGCAGCTCCACCGAGCTTTGTCAGTATCCAAGATGGAGATCTCGGGTACTGGGAGCAGGGGAAGGGTGGCCTTCCCTCCTCTGCTCCCTGAGAAGGAGTGAGGACCTCAGGCTTCTACTCACGATGTCTTGGTTCCTGGGTCGTCTCTGGTCTGTGAACTGCAGGATGAAGATGTCTGCTCCTTGTTGGTTCTTGCTCGTGTTGAGTAGAATCCGCTCCCCAGCTGTGTCTGGCTCCTTTGTCCCAGACTCTCTGTGATTTAGGTATGTGTCTGGCTCCTTTGTCCCAGACTCTCTGTGATTTAGGTATGGCCGGTTTGGCCACCTCCACCACAGCTGCCATCACAGCAGTGGGGGCTGCTGTCAAGAGCTCAGATCTGTCTCCTTGCCTGGCTTTTCCTTCTCTGGCCTAACTCTCTGTCCTGTGATAGCACACTTAGTGTAATTCTCTGGCTTAGGACTGGTCACTGGAACTCTAAACCTGCTTTCTATGCAAGAGCTTGTTTAGCCTCCAGCTTCTCCTCCGCCATCTTCCTGGAACTCTTAGCAATCTAATCTTTGATGAGGGAGTTAAAAAAATAAAATGGAAGAAAGACAGCCTCTTCACTAAATGGTGCTGGCAAAATTGGTTAATCACTTGTAGAAAACTAAGACTAGATCCTTAGATATCACTCTGAACCTGAATCATCTCTAAATGGATCAAAGACCTCGGAGTCAAAGCAGACAGTCTAAAAACATTACAGGATGCAATAGTAGAAACCCTAGGTCTTGTTGGCACAGGCTGAAATTTTCTTAATAGAGACCCAGAAACACAACAAATCAAAGAAAGATTGGACAAATGGGATTGCATGAAATTGCAGAGCTTCTGCACAGCAAACGACATAGGTAGCAAGATCAATAGAAAGCCCATGGATTAGGAGAAGATCTTCACGAGCCATACAATGGACAAGGGTCTCATATCTAAAATATAGTTGGAACTAAAAGAATTATATCGGGCTGGGAACGTGGCTCAGTGTTAGAGCACTTGCCTTGCATACTAGAGGCCCTGGGTTCGATTCCTCAGCACCACATAAGCAAAAAGAAAAAACCCGAAAGTGGTGCTCTGGCTCAAGTTGTAGAGCGCTAGCCTTGAGCTGAAGAGCTGAGGAACAGTGCCCAGGCCCAGAGTTCAGGCCCCACGACTGGACACCCCCAAAAAATAAAAAATAAAAGAATTATATCTATTTTAATATCTGTTCTAAAGTTTACAGCATTTCTATGTGAAGAAATGCCTGTTTGTGAAAAATAGGCTTGGAAACCTATGATTTTACATTTCACTTCCAAAGTTCTAAAATGTATATAATAAAACAAGATAATATATTTTATGTGAATTACATGTCAACCAAAAAAAAAACTGTTGTTAAAAATATTCCACACAAATCAGAATACCTAGAAAGATGTTTTCTATGTTGGCTAAAAATTTGTCAACTACAGTTTTTGAAACAAAGATGTGATTTTGTTTATTTTGAATGTATACAGAGATAACTCAATCAACAAGTGTATGTGATGACTGGAATACGTAGGAATAATGTATCACTTATAATTAATTGATATTTTCTGGAAGAAACTTTTAGCTAATGACAGAAGACAAATCTATGCATCTGCATTTTAAGAAAGACGTATGTTACTTGCTCTATCCAAATGCTTTTCTCTACTTTGATAGGAAAAATGTGTTCTCGAGATAAGAACCAATAGCAGTGAAAAGAAACAAAATACACAATCATCTTGATTTATTTGTGAAAATAATAAATAAAATAAAACAATTCCACTTAAGGGACTCCAATGTTATTGTCTATGAACATGTTCCTAAGTGCCAACATCCATTGACTTTTTGGAATTTTCATTTTTACGAACATATGATAAATAGAACAAGGAAACAAATATAGTCTTATAGCGAACCAGCCTCAGAAAAATTTTCTTAATTGTTTTTAAATTACAAAAGTATCAATACCATTAAAAATGAACCTTTCTATAGAAATCATTTAAAAATGTTTATCACTTATTATAATACAAATACCAAACAAGAGTAATTTTATATACTTATTACAAATATCATTTTATGACTATCATAAAATACAATAAAAGATCAGTCCCAATGTATTGCCTACCTATCATTATTCTTAATTTGTAATCATTGTGTATATATCTTAAACAAATTAGTCATGTCTTTAACATAGACGTAAATATTCTATACTTTTTAGAATACATTTTCCAAAGGAATGTATTCATTTTTCTAAGAAATGTTCACAGCAGTTAAAAGATGCTTTGCGAAATCAATGTGATATATTTTGTTGTTGTGGTTTTTGTTTGCAAAGCCTTTGCATTGTACTTAAGCCTTTTTCTGCCCAAGAAAAACACTCTACTACTTGAAGCACAGAGCTAATTCCTGTTTTTTAGTGGTTAATTGGAGATAAGAATCTAACAATTAATTTTCTGTCTGGACTAGTTTTGAAAACAATTCTAAGATCTCAGCCTCCAGAATATCTAGAATTATATGTGCGAGTTACCGGAACTTGGTTTGATGTATTTTGTTAAATTATAATAATGGTTTAAGATGTTTGTTTCAGTATAATGTTCATCGTTCTACACATACATTAATATATATGAAAATATTGCTGGTGATAATTCTCTCTAAAAATGTGTGGCTTTCTACACATAACCTTTATATCTATGTCTATATCTATCGATCTATCTATCTCTTTATCTATATATATTTCTGAAGACAAACTTCCTCTAAAAACTTTATGTTACTTTCAGCCACACTTTTCTTGTTGTTGGCATAGAGAAAAGTCATTGATTTTGGGGGGTTAATTTTATACCCTTCATTGTTGGAGGGAGTGTAAACTTGTTCAACCACTTTGGAAAGTAACATTGAGGTTCCTCAAAAGACTCCACATAGAGCTCCCCTATGACCCAGCAATCCCACTTTTGGGCATTTATCCAAATGTTTACAAACAAGACCACACTAAAGCTACCAGAACAACTATGTTTATTGCAGCATTATTACTATACCTAAGATATGGAACCAACCCAGATGCCCCTCAGTAGATGAATGGATCAATCAAATGTGGTATATATACACAATGGAATTCTATGCCTCCATCAGAAAGAAAGACATTGCTCCATTTGTTAGGAAATGGGAAGACTTGGAAAAAATATATATTAAGTGAAATAAGCCAATCCCAAAGAAACATAGGTCCCATGGTTTCCCTTATTTGAAATATCTAGTATATGTATGAGTCAAGCAGAAAAGGTCAGATAAGGTGATGTTAGGAAAATGAACCCTAAGATATGTATTTAAATGTTTTTTTTTCTTTCATGCATTTGTTTCTAACACATTTATAAGATTATTTCTTTGTTGCTTTGTATGTCCCTCCCCCACAGTATAACCCCTGCTTTCACTGTATTTGATGTCGGTATAATTTGTGGAGGGGAAGGGGAAAAACAAGTTGTTTTAATAAGGATACAGGTGGACCCGTTGCAACAATGAGACGTACAAGTTGACATGTCGAAAATGAACTTTACAACTTTGATGGGGGGGAAGATTGGGTGGGGGGGCTGGAGGAAGGCTGGGAAGGGATGAGAAGAGGAAACAAAGGAGGAGGCTACAATGCTTGATAAGAAATGTACTCATTATCTTGCCCAAGTAATTTTAACCCCTCTGTACAGTATTTCGTCCATAAAATAAAAAATAAAAAAATAAAAAAGATAATAAAAATGTAATTAAAAAATTTGTTACAGTACATTTTGTTTAGTAAACTAACTCAACTACAGCCTTTTCCTGATGCAACTACAGGTACCCCACATTTCCTTGTTTCTGAGAATAAGAAAAAGTTGCCACCAGCGTTGTACACATGTATGATGTACAAACTAAGGGCCTTGCATTAATGAAGTCTTGAAATTCTAAATAATATCTAAATAAGAAGCTCCCTATCTTTATTTTCACATTTGGGGATCACTAAGTACCATAGCTATGTAGAAGGCTAGGGTAAGAATATGGAAATGAAATCTGTCTCCTAATATTATAAAGATAAATTACATCATTTTGAGTTACAATTTCTAAAATAATAATAAAAAAAAAGTAAAACAGAAACAGAAACTCAATTTTCTATCCTTCTTATCATTCCAACAGAAATTAGAATCCAGTAAAGATACAGCAATCCTAGGATGGTATAGGATGTTATAGGTTAACTAGATAATGCAAAAGAAGTTAACAAAAATGCATCTCTTGATACAATGGAAACAAAATCTACACTTATAGATTGTGATATAGGTAGAAAATAGTTTCTACTATGCTAAGTCTTTGATATTTTAATTTTGTTTACACAACAACATTCCGGTCACGTAATGACATAAGGGTTTGCAGCTTATACTCCAGCAACAAATAATGCTTCTAAATATAAACAATAATGATACTAACAGTAACCAAAGCTACTCCCATTGCTATTGCTGATAAATAAGAACGATATTGGAGAATAGTCAATCTTCAGCATTTTCATACCGTTCCTTTTCTCCAACATGACAAGTCCTAGGCAATATATGTAAAATATTAACAAAGTATTTTTATATTTTTTATTATGCACACTAAAACAAATACACTTTCTCTTTGCAAGTCTGACTTTGAAAGAGTCAGATCCTTACAATTATTTTTTAGAAAAAAGTTTACTCCTTTGACTTAGGTTTTTTCCTGCCTTTGGAAGTTGCTCTCTATTATTTTGGCAAATACATAGAAAAACAACATAAATCCATTAAGCTTAGGTTGGATTGTTCAAGGTCAAGCTGTCTTCAAAGTTTTTCTGTTCCCTTCTTCACTGCTAATTAAGGTTTAATTGTTGCTCTTTAAATGATAACAAAACGTGATACTTTAACATATATTCACATTGTAACTGGTGAAAACAGGAAGTCTGCGATTGCTTTTTTAATTGTTTTCATATATTTTCCTTGGATATCTTCATTATTGCCTTTATTCCCGTCTTCTAATCAGAACACAGTGTTACACAAAAAGACCTTCTTACGATATAGGATGTTAGGCAGGAACAAAAAATAGATGTATAATTCATACCTTAAGAGACCAAGAAACTCAGAAGACATCTTGCTATTACTGGCATGGTTAAGATGACTTGAATGTGTTGGTTCCTCAGCTAAGTGAAATGCAGTAAAATGTTACAGATGTTGCAAACAATGAATATGGCTTATACTTTTCTGCTACAATGAGATGAAATCTCTGACAAGGTTGGAGGGCATATCTATTTTATGGTAGAAGGGTTAACGTTAGAAATCCAGGGGAGATTACTAAAACAGCACTGCCTATCACGAATCAGTTCATTATACTTATGGCATATTAGTACATAAACATACAAATATGAATTGAGTGAGAAATGTCTGATTTATACAGTTGATTCAATGACAACTAAAACCAGAAAACACTTCTCTACATTTATATAAACTAGTATATCTAGGGATGATTTTAAAAATTTTAGAATATATGTTTTAATGTTTATGTCAAATTATTTGCTTATTTCTAACTATTTATTTTTAATTGTTGTCAGTTGTGGGGCTTGAAATCTGGGCCTGGACACTGTCCCTCAGCTCTTCAGATCAACACTAGTGCTCTACCACTTGGGCCACTGCCAGTTTTCTGGTGGCTCATTGTAGATAAGAGACTCGTGGACTTTCCTGCCTAGGCTGGCTTTGAACCATGATTCTCAGCTCTCAGACTCCTTAGTAACTATGGTTAAAGCATGAAACTTAGGCACCTGTCTACATAATTATTTTTTAATCACTTATGAAATATGGAGTGGTAATCATATTCATTTATATGTTGTGTAATGATCAAGCTATATCACATCCACTACTTTCTGTATGTAACATTTCGTTTTAGTGAGACTTCTAAAAATCTTATCTTTTGGCTGTGAAAAAATATCTATTCCTAACTATAATCTCTTTGCTTGTTGTGGCATACAATTGATATATTTAGTTTTAGTCTTGGAAGTCTGCTAAACTCATATAAAACATGAATTGTAACGTTAAAGAAATTTATGGTTCCATTACTTGCTTTAGGAAAACAATTATGCCTTTTGTTTATAATTATATTTCTGTGGGAATGTGTAAAATTCATTTATTTAACTGTTAAATTTGATAAGTTATATTATATCAAGTAGATTCAAACTTGTATTTGAAAATTGCACACTTACCTCAAATACACTTCCACTTTCTTCTACCACATAATTAAAATAACAGTAAACTAAAGCTTGGTGTTAGCCGTTCATTTGTAGAATCCTAGAAACTCAGAGTCTAAGGCCTGAAGATTTTGGTTCAATGGCAGCCTAAATAGACAAAAATGTGAAAACTTATTTCCAATTGTCCAGCAAGAAGGAGAAGGTGAAGAAGTGGCTCAAGGAATAGAGTGTCATCAGCCATGAACAAAACATTCAAGGGAGCCCATTAAACATTGAGTTCAAGCCCTAAAAATGATCCATACACATGACAACAACAACAAAAAAAGTATTATGAAAATCAATAATGAAGACAAAATAGTAGAAAAGATCCTGAGAAATGTTATGTGAACATATGGAAGACAGAAGTCATTTGACAGGATTTTGATTCATGAGAGGGAAAAGTCACTGTCTCATTTGTATAATCTCATTGTAATAATTGTGTTGAAACCTGGCTTCTGGATAACTTGTGAAAGAGTAGATTGGATTACCTGAAATAGCAGAAATTGCCTGTAACTATGCACCATCTCACTCTGCAAAAACCTAAAATTGTACCTGTTAATTTAAATAAAACCTCATGATAGAGACAGTTTGGTTCACATACACAAGGATCCTTATTTTGAGGCTTCAGACCAGTGCTTTTGATTATAACCACTCCTGCTTTACCCCCATCCCCATGTGCATTTAAACCTTACTAAGCTGCACCAAGCCAAGGCTTTGAACTACAGCCCCCTGCCTTAATCTCGCCTTTTCTCCTGCTTCAACTCATTTCACATGGTATCTCTGTCTTAGATTTAGTTGTTTTCGTTCTAATCTCCACCAGAAAACTCTTGTATTCATGTCAACCCACTATAAATAACGTAGTTAGAATAGGGAGTAAAGATTAAGAATTGGGTGAGGCTCCCATCTGTAGATTTGCTCCCTAATAAATCTTTGCTACACTATCTCTTTTTTTTTCCATGGTTTTTCAGTCGGACAAATGATTGATTTTGTTTGATGTAATTCCATTTATCCAGACTTATTTTGGAAGTTTTGACCTGTGCCAAGGAGACCACTTGTTTCCCCTAACTTTTCCATTAGTATTCTAAAGGTATCTGGACTTACATTGAGGTCTTTGATCCATGTGTAATCGATACTGGTGCAGGGGGATATATAAGAATCTAACTACAGTTTTCTGTGTACAGCCAATTCTACCAGCACACTTTTTTGAAGAGGCTGTTTTCCTACCATCCTGTGATTCTGGCTTCCTTATCAAAGATTATGTGCCTATAGGAGTGGCTTCATTTCGGGCCTTGAATTCTGTTGCTTTGATGGAATTCTGTGCTTTCAATGGAAAGAATGGCATTACACCATTCCTGAGGAAATGGAAAGACTGGAAATTAGCCATATCCAATTAAATATTTGCTGCATGGTTTTCCTCATTTGTAATAACTAGATATGTCCATAAATCTACAAATTAATCCAATATATAGTAAAGGACAAATAAATACAATTGGACATGATTAACTAACAACACTCTAAGCAATTACATAGAAAGGACAAGGGAAGCTATTTTTAGGAGAGGATCAAAATGTCTCAATAGCTATGTGCATATGACCACATAAAGTGTTGCCTGTTGCAATCAACTCTAAGAATCAATCTAACATGAGAAATACATATATCTGTATATAATTTTATTGATGTCATAAAATTAACTTACTTCCCTGTAATCTCAAAAGCAAAGTTTTGAGTATAGTAGACAAAATTGAGGAACGTTTTCATCTCATAAAGTCAAATACATAGGGGAAAAGGTGGGAGAGAAAAGATAAGATGAAAAGTAGAGTGCTATCTATTGAAGAATTCATAAACAATTTCCAAAAATGTACAAGAGAGCTGGGGTACAGCTCAGTTTTAGGACTAGATTAATATACACAAAGCCATGGGTTCAATCTCCAAGAAGCCTAATAATAAGTTAATAAATAGTAATAATAAAATAATTCCTTGAAATAAATGCTTTCATATTAGAGAGGCCTGAATCCTGACAGTAAACACAATACTCTCAATTCTTGTATCCAATGACATAAAACTACAAGAATGAAGAGGAAATAGTTTCCCTTTTCTATCTTTTCCTTTCCTTTTCTTTTTCTTCTTTTCTTTTTTCCTTTGGCACTACTAGTCCATGAAGTTGCTAAGGCTCTGAACATTTTAGATTATTTTTCAGCTGAGGTCTTAGTTTTTGGTCAATCCTCCATCCATGGAGCAATAATTTCTTACCTATGGCTACTACAAACGTGAGATAACAGGGAAATTACACTATATGTAGCTCTCTTTGTTTTTGTAGTCTCTCACGAAATTTTTTTTATCATATCTGGCCCTGGATAGTAGCTCACAAATTTGCCCAATAAATGTCAATGTAGCTATTTCAGAGATAGACTCAACCAGCTCAAACCAGTGAACAAAACAAACTTCTAGTATTCTAAGAAACAATGCTTTAATTGCTTTTCTAAAATAAATTTATTCTGTTGTTATCATTAAGGTGATTTATACAGGGATTGCAATTACATGAGTCAGGTAATGAGTACATTTCCTTTTATGAAATGTCTTCAGTTCCCTCACTTGTTCTGAGTCCCTCCCTCCTGTCCCCACCCATATGTTAAATAGTTCACTTTCATTAATGTTCAATGAACTCCACTGCTGCATTTTTTCACCCTTTTCTCTAAAGCTCAGTGCCCACCCCACACCTTCCTTAAGACATAAAATGGATATAACATGCATAAGGTAAGGAGACAGGATCGCCACAAAATATAAACAACAATAACAAACACAAAACCAAAAAAGGAGTATTCTTTTTTCATATCTCATACTTTGTTTCAGTATGTATATCATTTTATATATATAAAATATATATAATTATATTTTATCATAAAGTCAATTCTGGGAATAAGGTGATAACTTATAATTTTGCTTTGTATTTAAAAATGCCTTTGATTTTAACTTTAAAGTTGTAAGTAACACAATTCAAGTCCTAGTGAAATTTGAAGGTTCGGATTGAAAATTAAATTTTCAAAATATCTAATAGTTCCATTTTGGCAACGAAAATGAAAAACAAGTATGTTTTATCCTGAAGTGTGTCATTATTTTATTTGAAGAAACTAAAATAAATGTAATATTAATTCAGTGGAAATAAGAAGTGGAAATAAGAAAGACATCAAATACTTATAGAATGCATCAATTCCATATATTTTGAGATTTATTGATAAAATTAATAAAACTTGTTTTAAGTAGATTACTTAAGATATGAAACAAGTGATAATTTTCTTTTCTAGGTGAAGTTGATATGGGAATCAAAACCCAAAGATTCCAGAATTCTTTGTTCTTGTTACGTGTCAATTTACACATATGCTTGGCATATCTCAATGTTATATGAAGATAACTGAGAACAGGAGTAGAATAAAAAATTCACTCAAAATTTTAGCTTTATTTTGTGATTAAATATGTCTTTTTAAAATATATTTTTATTTCTTGAAAAAAATCTGGTAAATTTATTTAAGTCACATCAACAATAATGCGAAATAAACAGCCCCTAGCTCCTTAAAAGACAGCCAATAAGAAAAAAAAGAAACAACAAAGAAAAAAATTAAACCACATTTTGCACATGGTCTTTGTATATTGTGGTGCTTTGTAATTGTGAATTATGTGACTATCCCATCAATCTGGGCTCAAATCACTAGTGCTACTGGAAGAAAGTTTCAAAATTTAGAGCAACTAACTCAGCCGTGTAGTTGTAAGTGGGTTTCACTACACTAGCAGCAGGGCATAAACTGTAGAAAGGAAATAATTCTAGTGCTTTGCAGTCAAGAATGTGATGATAAATATACCTTTATATTCAAAAATGAAATAAGAAGACCACACTTTAAAAGCTTACTAAACAATCAGCCTTTTAAATATTAATGCCATTTTTAAGGCACTCTACATAATTCAAGTCCTTCATCTCCCCTCAAACATTACTGCCATTAACAAATCATTGCCAGGGTGAATTTCCAGTTATTTTTGATATTTTAAAAGGCATAGGAGTAATATAAACAGTAATTTAAGTTGTTAAGAAAATTTAATTTAGAGCAAGCAAACAAATTAGAGTCAACTCCATAGTATAACTTTAGAAAAAAATGAATTAAGGAATATGGCAGGTCCTTTGTAATTTAATATTAGATATTAGGGTAAATTGCCGGAAACAGATTCTGCAAGAAGGAAACAGAAGTCTTTGATAGGATATATTAAAGATTACCTAGGGACAAGTAATTTTACCTACATTTTCCATTATTTGGTAACATTTTTTTGTCTGCTTATCAGAGAGACTCAAAAAGATTTTTAATTATGATATGAATGAATGAAATCAGGGAGTAGATGGCTCAGGAGCTGGGAGGTTCTGTTAAATATTCTCATTATTTTGAATGATCTGGTGTTTTTGTATGTGTAGAATTATGAAAGTATTTATGTCTGGGTAGGAAAGTTTGATTAATAGATCATTGTCTGATACCAAATGTCAGGAACCAAACCTGAGTCACAGTGGCAAATGTGTGTGTGTGTGTGTGTGTGTGTGTGTGTGTGTGTGTGTGTGTGTGTGTGTGTGTGTGTGTGTGTGTATGCAAGTCTTTATTTAGAAGGAAGTATCTTATTTCCTTCAGGGTATATACTAAATTGTATTAGTCATACTACATTAATGACAGCAGATAAAGGTAAGTAACATTTGCCTTAAAATAGTGTTCTAGCATGAAATTGATGCTACTTCCATACCAAATGGGCAGAACAAGCTGGAAAAACACAAGAAAAAATGACAAGTCCGAATATCTCAACTCTCACTCATGATAATCAGGTAACAGAACAGTTAATTAATAATTCAGGGGAGAGTTCCCAAAAAGCTCTTCAAATACTACTGTTAAACACGGTGAATGAAACGATTGAAAACCTGTAATGGACTCAGTGTGAGTATGATAGGGAGAGAGAGGAAGCAAACCAGAGATTAATACAGGAATGTCATGAGTGTGAGGAAGCTACTCAAACATTGATACAGTACTTGTGTGAGTAGGTTGAGAACAGTCAAAGAGAAATAAAAAAATGGATGACCAAGCTGAGAACAGTCAAAGAGAAAGACAGGAATTGTGTGAGCAGGCAGAGAACAATCAAAGTGAAAGACAAGAATTGTGTGAACGTGAGGAAGCTAATCAAAGAGTAATCAGGAATTGCGAGAGCGGGATGAGACTAGAAAAGATCAATCGAGGCTTTCATGGAATTCATAAACAGACAGCTGAAAGAATTCTTGGAGACCCCAAATGCAATGGTGAATGGAGCCCAAAAGAAGGAATTGGAGTCCAAGGAAATCATAACCAATTAAATTTGAGAATAAATTCTGACCATCAAATTAAGAAGGTAAAGAAATTCATACAAGATCTAAAACAAAGCTCCAACAAAGAAATTGAAACCATCAAAGCTGACCAATTAGAAGGAAAAGAAGTAAAAAACAAAGTAGAAAGTTTTGACTGTAGGTTAGACCATGCAGAAGATCTAATCTAGGGGATTTAAGACAGCCAAGATATTGTAGAGAAAGAACACACAACTATCCAAGACAAATCCAGGAAATATGATAGATCTATTCAACATTTGGAATACACCATCAGCAGGCCTAATCTGAGGATAATGTGTTTAGAGGAGCAGCTACAGCCAGAAATTAATGGTCTAGGAAATTTTTTTAAAAGAATCCTAGCATAAAACTTCCTAAACACGCAAAAAGATAAGCCTATTCGGATACAAGAACCCCAAATACACCCGACTGGAAAATTTTATCCCACCATGACATTATAATCCCCACAGGATCAATTCAGACCAAGGAAAATAAGATCCTTAGAGCTGTTAAGGAGAAAAGATCGAACATTTATAAAAGGAAATAAATTAGAATAACCTCAGATTTGTCAGCAGAGACAATTAAAACAAGAATGGAATGGTGTATATCATTCCCTAGAGACAAACAGCTATCATCCAAGAATACTGTACTCTCCTTCATAACCAGTTGTCAAATAAAAACCTTCCATAGCAAAGAAAATCTTAAACAATATGTCTCCACCAAACCATCCCTACAAAAGATTTCCTCATATAGAAAATCAAAAAGACCACAATAAAGGCCAAGAAACCGCACCTAAACTGAGAATCCAAGAACCATAGGAAGAACCCAGTTGCCGCAACCCCCAAGAAGGTGGATAACATGTCAAGAACTCCCAAATACCTCTCATTCCTAACTTCCAATATTAACGGACTTAACTCTCCAATTCAGCGACAAAGACTGTCTAGTTGGATTAAAAAGCAAGATCCTTCTATCTGCTGCCTTCAGGAGTCCCACCTTGCCCTTAAAACAAAAACATTTTACATGAAAGGAAAAGAAAAACAAAACAAAAAAAAACTATTTGAATACTTATCTAGGGGTTCATTAAGGTGGACCCATAGCAACAACGAGATGTACAAGTCGTTATGTCCAAAAATGAACATTACAAACTTGGTGGGGGTGGGGAGGAGTATCAGGTGGAGGGAGAGGAGGAGTGTGGGAAGGAATAGAAAGGGGAAACACAGAAGAGCAACAATGCTTGATAGGAAATGTACTCATTATCTTGCCCATGTAATTGTAACTCCTCTGTAAGGTATTCTCATAATAAAATTTTTTAAAAAAGAAAACAACAACAACAACAAAAACACATTTTGAAAGTGAAAGACTGGAACAAAATCTACCCAGCAAATGGCCCACATAAACAGGTGGAAGTTGCAAGCCTAATATCAGATAAAATAGACTTCAAATTAAAACTAGTGAGATAATATACAGAAAAACACTACATACTAATTAAGGCATCTCTCCTCCAGGAGGATATTACAATTCTAAATATCTATTCGCCAAACAATGGAGCACCCAAATTTTATCCAACAAACATTACTTTCCCTCAAGTCTGACATAGATCCAAAGCCATTAATTGTCTGGGACACCACTACCGCACTAGATAGATCAACTCAGCAAAAACTGAATACATAAAAATAAAAAAAAAAAAACAACAAAAAAGCTCAAAGGTCATTTAAACTATCAGTTAATGTAGGTGCTCTCAACTTTCTTCATCAAATCAGTCACCTGTAATACAGAAAGCTAAATTATATTTAACTTTTGGAAACTAACTTCATCAACTATGAAAAAGTTTCATTTGAAAAACATTTGAATGCTGATCTGTTAGGATGTTAATGAGATGTACATGTTGTTATGTCGAAAAACGAACTTTGCAACTTTGTTAGGGGGAGGGAGGGGTTATGAAGGGATGGGAAGGGGAAACAAAGGAGGAGGCAACAATACTTGATAGGAAATGTACTCATTATCTTGCCCATGTAATTGTAACCCTCTGTACGGTATTTTTACAATAAAAAATATATAAAAGAAGAAGAAAACCTCAACAGATATAAACAACTGCAAAGATCAACTAGATTTAACAGACAATCTACTGAATATTTCAACCAGCAGCATCAGAATACACATATTTCTCAGCAGCACACGAAACATTTTCCAAAGTAGACCACATTTAAGTCACAAGGCAAACGTGCAAATTCAGAAACATTGAAGTTATACCATGCATTCTCTCAGAACACAAGTGAATAAAATTTGAACTAAACAGAAAAAGCCACCAAAGAAAGTACTGTAACACATGGAGCCTGAACAACACATTGTTGAATCACCAGTGGGTTGTGGAAGAGATTAGTAAGGAAATTCAAATGTTCATGATATTCAACAAAAATGAACGTACAAATTACCAGCTTCTCTGGGACCCAGCAAAGGCAGTCAATAAATAAGAGAGATCTGAAACCAACAATTCAAGGAGACATCTGAATATCCTTGAAATAGATTAGCAAGATAAACCCCAATCCAGTAGATGGAAAAATACCATTAAAATTAAATCAGAATTAAATGAATTAAAATCCAAAAAAACCCTAGAATCAACAAAGCGTTGTTTTTTCGAAAAAAATACCAAAATTGACAATTCCTGAGCAAATCTTACCAGAAAAAACAAGAGAACACAACCAAATAAACAAACTCAGAGATCAGAATAGAAACAGTACCACAGAAACAAAAAAGAATCAGAGCATTATAAGGGAATGCTTCTCAAACCTCTTGCTAATAAGTTTGAGAATCTTGCAAAAATGGAACTTCTCCTAGCAAATATCGACACGCCAAAACTAGACTAAGATGAGTTAAACCATTTTAACAGGCTCATATCAAACATTTAAATAGAAACAGCAACAAGAGAACTCCCATCTAAGAAAAGCCCAAGACAAGATTAATTTACAACGGAATAATAAAAGACCTTCAAAGCAAAGCACAAACCAATACTCCTCCGAATCTTCAAAGAAATTTTAAAAGAAAGTTCAAGACCGAACTCATTTTATGAAGCCATCATAAACGTAATCCCATAACCAGGCAGGGACTCATGATACAAAGAGACTCATTTCTTTGATGAACATTGACGCAAAACTTTTCAACAAAATTTTGGCCAATCAACTTCAACAATTACTCCGAAAAATTATAGACCATAATCAAATAGGACTCATTTCAGGGATGCAGAGCTGGTTCAATATACACAAATCAATTAATATCATTCATCATATCAAAAAGAGCAAGGATAAGAACCACATGGTTATCTCAATAGATGCAGAAAAAATATTTGACAAGATCCAACATACCTTCATGATGAAAGCTCTGGAAAAACTAGGAATCCAGGGAACATTCTTCAATGCAATAAAGGCTGTATATGACAAACCTACAGCCAGCATTATATTAAATAGTGAAAAACTAAAGCCATTTTCTCTTAACTAAGAAATAAGACAAGGATGTCCACTCTCTGCACTTCTCTTCAATTCAGTATTAAAATGCCTAGATACAACAAAAAGACAAGATGCAAACCTAAAAGGTATAGGAATAGGGAAAGATGATGTAAAACTCTCCTTCTTGCAGATGATATGATCTTGTATTTAAAGAATCCCATGGATTCCACTCTCAAATTATTCATGCTGATTCAAAACTTTGGCAAAGTAACAGGGTATAAAATTAACCCTGAGAAATCAATGGCTTTTCTGTACGCCAACAATCATAAAAGTGTGGCTGAAATCAGGAAAGGAACTCCATCCATAATAGCCCCACAAAAAATAAAATACCTCAGAATTAACCAAAGAAATGAAGGATCCATATCATGAAAACTATAAAAACCTGAAAAAGGAAATCAAAACAGAACTTAGAAAGTGGCAAAAACTCCCATGCTACTGGATCAGAAAGATCAAGATCGTGAAAATGGCAATACTTCTCAAGGCTATCTACAAATTCAATGTGATATCTATCAAAATTCCAACCTCATTCTTCAAGGAAATAGAAGAGGCAATCCAAAAATTCATATGGAACAATAAAAGACCATGAATATCACAAATGATCCTTAACAGAAAGAGCAGTGCTGGAGGAATATCAACACCAAATTTCAAACTCTACTACAAAGCTATATTAATTAAAACAGCTTGGTACTGGCACAAGAACAGGCCTCAGGACCAATGGAATGAAAGTGAAAACACAGAAATGAACCCACAGACCTATAGCCATATAATATTTGATAAGGGAGCTAAAAAAATAGAATGGAAGACAGCCTCTTCAATAAATGGTGCTGGCAAAATTGATGAATAACTTGTAGAAAAATAAAGCTCAATACTTATATATCACCCTGCACCAGAATCAACTCCAAATGGACCAAAGACCTAGTAATCAAAACGGACACCCTAAAAACTTTACAGGACAGAATTGAACATACCATAGGTCTCCTTGGCAGAGGTTGAAATTTTCTCAAGAGAGACCCAGAAACAAAACAAATAAAGAAAGGTAGCACAAATGGGATTGCATGAAATTGCAGACCTGCATGGCAAAGGACATAGCTAGCAAGGTCAATAGAAAGCCCACGGATTGGGAGAAGATCTTCACTAGCCATAAAACAGACAAGGATCTCATATCTAAAATATACCTGGAACTCAAAAAATTAAATCCCCCAACAACAAATCCTCAAAGATACAATTGCCCAATAAATAAGTGGACTAAAGACTTAAAAAGAAACTTCTCTGAAGAGGAAAGAATGGCCAATAGACACATGAAGAAATGCTCAACCTCCCTAGATATAAAACAAATGCATATCAAAACAACATTGAGATACCACCTCCCCCTAGTTAGAATGGGTATAATCAAGAACTCTAATATCAACAGATGCTGGAGGCAATGAGGCCACAAGGGATCCGTGTTGCATTGTTGGTTGGAGTATAATCATATTCAACCACTTTGGTAAGTAGTATGAGGTTCCTCAAAAGACTCTATGTACAGTTCCCCTATGACCCAGCAATCCCACTTTTGGACATTTACCCAAATGATCAAAAATAAGACCATACTAAAGCTACCAGCAAAACTATGTTTATTGCAGCATTATTTACCATAGCTAAGATATGGAACCAACCCAGATGCCCCTCAGTCTATGAATGGATCAAGAAAATGTGGTATATATACACAATGGAATTCTATGCCTCCATCAGAAAGAATGACATTGCAGCATTTGTTAGGAAATGGAGAGACTTTGAAAAATTATATTAAGTGAAGTAAGCCAGGCCCAAAGTAACAGAGGTCCATGATTTCCCTTATATGCAATTGCTAGTATATGTCCGATGCAAAAAAGGAGGAGGCATAATACTTGATAAGAAATGTACTCATTACCTTGCTCATGTAATTGAAACCCCTCTGTACACATTTTCACAATTAAATATCATTAAATAATAAAAATCCATATCAGATTTTTTTGTCGGTTGTGGGGTTCCAACTCTGGGCCTGTGCACTGTCCCTCAGCTATTTATCTCAAGGCTACCACTCTACCACTTGAGCCACAGTGCGGTTTCTAGTTTTCAGTTGGTTTATTGTAGATAGGAGTCTCACAGACTTTTCTGCCCAGTCTGGCTTTGAACCACTATCCCCAGATCTCAGTCTCCTGAATAGCTAGGATTATAGTCATGAGCCACTAAAGCACAGATCCAAGTCCATTAAATAAACATATTTATCGAAATTTCTGGCTTTTTCCAATAAGCAATCTTGCTTTTTCAGCACTAGTTTATGACTATGAGTTATTTTTAGATGTAACTGTGAGTTTTTTAAATAGAATCAAATATAATTTTCCTGTTTTTAATATGTCACAAAAATCCACTGTAATTGATTTCCCCAAAGTCCATTATTACAGAGTATATTAATCACTATTATTATTACACTCTATATTACATATAGCGTGAAGTGAATATAGTTTGGACTATTTCATATAAATTCGCATATGCTATTTTAGCACTATAAATTCATATCTGTGATTTTAAATCAAGGAAAGAAGATTTTAGAATTAACATGAAATATGAAAGAGTAGTGTGTTCCAATTAAACCAAAAATTATGAGTTCATACAAAAAAAATTATTTTCTTTCCAATAAAATCTTTGAAGTAATACTATTGGAAATAGTGAGGCAAAAGGAGGAGGAATTCAAATCATGTCAAACAATGTCCCTGTTATTATGTTATTCCCTCCACTAAGAAGACCTGCCCATTCTTAGTAGTAACAAAATTTCGAGTGTCTATCTTAGAATTCTATTTGGAAATTTCTAAATCACTGAGTCTTTTTGTAGTTTGTGTTATATGAAATAAAATATAGACACAAAAATTGAAATAAAATGCACACATATGTTGAAGTCACCACAGCTGGAAAAACAACCAACAAAGTAAAAAAAAGGGAAAAAATGAAAAGAATTACAAAAAAGGACCATAAGTTCCAAAGAGATTTTTTTTAAAGCACACACACACACATATACAGGTAAAATAAAAATTATGAGAAAAAAAAAAGGTTAATAGAAAACAATTGTTTAAATATAAAAATTTTAAAAAGGTTCAAAACACAATTCTTTGATTTTTGGCTTTTTTTGATGGGGTGATGGAAAGATTATGTATCTCCCATGTATCCATAACCAGTCTCGTGGTGGAGTCTCTGGTCTGCTTTTGGTGTTTGGTTTTTCTGTGGCTTGATTGGTTTCTTAAGTCAATTTCTTTGAGCGGCAGAAAAATGTTCTGCATTACCCCCAATTTTGGGATCCTCCTCCCAGGCTAGTTCAGTGGGAGTGATATCTACTTTGAGTCACAAAAGAGGGAGATGGCTCTTTCCTCTAGTTTGGAGATGCTGTGATGAGGCTAGGTTCTGGGTAGGGTTGAGGCCTTTCAGCATACAGTGGCTTATCTCTGAGGGGCTAGCTCCTGAGACTCTCACAGAGCGCAGGCTGGAGCCATTCTTAGGATTTATGTTTACTGAGTTTCAACAGTTTGTCCAGGCTGCTGTAGGGAGTGTTAGCCTCTGGCTCTTCCAAGTGTAGAAAGTCACTCCTCCATGGTCGGAGCTATTTCTGCCTGGGCAGGGTGACTTTCCCCTGGGTGGAGCTGAGCCTGCCGGGTCAGGTCAGTTTCTTATGACCTGCTAAATGACTCTTGAGGCCTTAGTTGGAGCTAGTTGCTCAACCAGGCCTTTGTCAGTATCAAAGATGGAGATCTCCGTTGTTGAGGGTGAAGGGTGGCCTTTCCTCCTCTGCTCCCTGAGAAGGAGGGAGGATGTCAGGGTTCTATCATGCCAGAGTCTTGGTCCCTGGGCCATCTCTGGTCTGTGATATGCAGGATGAAGATATCTGCTGCTTGTCTGTTCTTGCTGGTGTAGAGTAGAATCTTTCGCCTTCCACATCTGCTGCCTTTGGACTAGACTCTCTCCATAGGTTTGGAGGCCCCTTTGCTGCCACTGCTGCCACTGCTGCTGCTGCAGCTGTGGCTACTGGCAGGTGCTCATATCTGTCTCCTTGCCTGGATTTTCCCTCTCTTGCCAACTTTTCTGTACTGTGATGGCACACTTGGTGTGATTCTTTAGCTTAGGACTGTTCACTGGAACACTAAAACTGCTTTCTATGGGAGAACTTGTTTAGCCTTCAGCTTCTCCTCCACCCTCTTCCTCTGAAACTTCACTCACTATTTTTAATGTGAAGTGTGGCTCCTATTTTTTATAAGGTGAATCAAGCAGAGGAATCCGTTTAAGATGTGAAAGAGCCTGTGAAAGTGTCTTTGACATTGAAAATTGTCCTGGGTATGAATTTTTGGACAAATATCCCCATTCAAAGATGAATGATTCTTTTTTTTATTGAGCTGGTAATGGGGTTTGAACTCCTGGCCTTGAGCTCTGGGCTTTAATTCTCAATGTTTGGACTATATCACCTGTACACCTTCACTTCTTCCTTTTACCAAAAGTGGAAGAAAGACTCCCTTAGATTTATTTATTTGGAATCACTTTGAATATCAATTGTCAATTTTGAAGCTACCCAGTAGCTAGGTATAAGCCACTGGTTCTATTGTAGAACTAACTTCTCAAGAGTAAATAATCATAAAAAAGAGAAAAAATTCAATTATTTATGTGTTGTCTGATAAGCCAAATCACTTGCTACTAGAAGAGAAAATAGAGCAAGTAAAGATGAATATGGAGGAGTGAGACACAAAGAAAGAAGGTAGGGGAGGGTAAGTGAGGAAAGGGAAAAGGAGGAGATGAGAGGAGTGGGGAGATGAGTAGAATTGTCTATTCCTCACTAAGGTACTGTTGGACAATCAGTGCCTTTGCATGTATGTACCCAAAGATTTATATTTATGATAGTAGTAAGTTGAAATATAAAATACCAATTTATAGGTAATATCCTGTTAATGTGCTTCCTCCTGCACCAAGGGCGCCACAGTTAGATTGTTACAGATAAAGCAAGAATAAGCAGTTTTAGTGATTCTGAGAAACACTAATTGACATGCCAGGAATGCTCCTTTGTATGGTGAAGTCAAGCATCACTCTTGTGCCCTGCTCCAGTCTTCCTCTCAACATGAATAGCAGAAACAGAAGAGGAAGGAGATATCTGAGTAATGATCACCTCTCTCTTTTCTCTTCCTTTGGCCTCTCAAACAATAAAGCCCAAGGAGACTTATCCTGAAGTAGTGGGGAAAGTGGGGGGAGGGAAGTTCAGTCTAGCTTAATGTGAAAGTTGTAAAATAATTGGGACAGCGTTTCAAATACTGAAATAAAATGATTGTAATTATTAATAAAAACTAACTAAATTCATTTGAAAATGTAAAAGACTACAGGACTCACTACATAGTGTAATCTGTATAATTAAACTTACTCAAGCGTCTATCATCAGAAATTGAAGACCGTTCCTAAACTTTCAATACTAGGTTAATTACCCTCGATATTCACTTAAACTGTGTGAATATGATGCAGAAAACATGACTTTAAGTTTAGATTGCTGAAGTTATAAGCAATGGAAATTCATGATGGATAGCACAATGCTAAGAACATGGAAATTATTTTCCTTCTATCTTCAGTGTGTAGAAAAGAAAAAAAGCTCCAATTCTGAATTTAGGACTGAAGGTGAATAGTAAAGGAGACCTATTTCAGCCATTCAGAGATTAGTAATGTGGAGAAAATTCCTCATTCATGTAGGCCTAACATGGAAGAGAGGATGTGGCAAGCCCAAAGCCAAATCCCAAAGTCAGAGATATTTAACAAAATACCATGAAGTTCAAACAAGACTTAAAATGGAGACTTGGGCTTAAGGGGAGTAGGGCATATGAATGGAGGGGACATGTTGGACTAATACAATCATACACATGTGAGAATATAAGTAGGAAACTTGAAGGAATAGATGGGGTTGGCGTAAGGGAAGGAAGAAAAATAGAAAGTTTGATAATGATCCAGATGTATTGTACATTGAAATGCACATATACTCTATTCAACACTGACATGATTAAGCAAAACTCCTTTGCACAACTAGCTAAAAATTAATTTTTAAAGTTTTAATATTAAGAAACTAGAAGCATAAACCTTTAGAAATAAATAAGAGGATAGCATTGACATATTACTGAGGCTTGTGCTCCTTTCAATATGCAAAATTTAATGTGTCAAGCCTGCTGCAAATGTAAATCTTATTTTGCCAATCCTTTTTGCAAATTTCTTAAAATATAGAGAACCAAATGCCACTATTCCTTCACTTTCAATAAAAAAAAATCTTATACACCTTTAGGTCTCTCAGGTGTTTATAAATATATTAATGTAATGCATTGGAACTAATTTTATTCTACATTTAATTTTAAATTTTAAATCACTTATTTCTTTTAAAATCCTCTCACTCAGGCACAGGTCTGGATAGATAACTGATGTGGGCAGAATCAGAATTATTCACAAGTCTGTAAAAGAATGTTTACCTAATTATCTCTCTGCAGGATCATAGAATACAGACTGACCTTATTAGGAAATTGGAGGAAAATGGAAAAGGTGTAGGACAGACTCAATCATCAATGGGAGAGGATTGTTTATTAAGGAACAGCGAGAGGCACAGCCATTCCAAAGGGTTTGAAGGTTGTGTGAGGGAGCTGGGACAGGATTTGTGTTTTTATAGGAGGTCTGAGCAAGGAGAGGTTATTGAAAAACCCCTAGGTCAAAGAAGGTGGGGGCCTTTCAGTTGGACCCACAATGGAATATTTACAGCTAGGCCTATGTGGGTTGCCCTGCCTTCACTTCAAAGGAATTCACACATACCTGGAATTTTGCCTGGAATCTGTATGGGCTTAGGACAAAAGGATAGGGGTCAATCCCTCATATTCTATCTTTAGATATATAAAATTATAGGGCAAAGAGGGGAGAGGCTATTCTTCATATAGGATCTTTGGAAACATAAAAAGTATTGAGCTGAGAGTGGAGTATCATTAAGTTATGAGAACAAAGCAGATTCCAATGGTTTTGAACCCTGGAGTATAAAATGTGGAGGTCATTGTGGTCATTTCTGGCAAAGTCCTGCTGGCATGGGAATGTTGAAGAGTCATTGGGGCCGGGGCCTTCAAGTCCAGGTCTGTGCTGGGTCCAAGCCAAAGCCTTTGGTTGCCTGCAGTAACAGGATGGCCTTGACTTGGTCCCAGGTCTAAGTGAGGGCTATTATCCTGTTAGAGAGAAAGTTGAAAATGCTGAGATCAGGCAATAGGCTGACATGGTGGCAGGACTAGATACGAGTGACACAGGAAAACCCACCAAGGACAAAAGCCAGAAAAAATTCCATTTGGATCATGAGTCGAAAACCAATCAGAAGCCAGAGCTGAATTGGAGTAGATAAGGGCCTGGTGAGAGAGCTTGATCATTTCCTATAAATAGCAGGTAACAAAGGCAAGAATGTAAATTCCTGTCCAGTTAGAAGTTAGACAGATATGGATATTAGATGGACAAGCTTCTCAACTTGTTTCTATTGACCTCCTGGCTCTGGTTAATTTTGAAAGGGCAGGCACAAAGTGGCTGATGTGACATCATCTCCTCTTACTTTTTCCACATTGTCCGGTGGTCTAGGTGCTTGTGCCTGGGATCTGTGCTTTGAAATCAAAGCCTGAGCATTTTCCCTGAGCACTTTTGCTCGAGGCTAGTGTCCTACAACTTTGAGTCGGAGGGCCCTATTTAGCATTTTGATGGTTATTTTTTGAGCCAGCTTCCAGACTGCTCTTTGCTGGTTAGCTGGGAGATAGAGTATCAGAGGGATTTTTCTGCAGGATATTTTCAATTAAAACAACAAAGAGATCAATGGGAACAAGTATAGCTTACATGCATCCTGTCAAGAATTGGTAGCCCCTTTGTACAGTATGTTCTCAAATAAAATAAAATACAATTTAAAAAAAAAAAAAAAGAATTGATCAACAAATACTTGCCAGAACACTGTAATGACACAACTAAATAGATGGGATGAGAGTTTTAGCATAGCTTGGATGCCTGTGAAACCTGAAAATCAAAGTTTACAAGAGGCTTTACACATGTTTCAATAACAAAACAACATAGCTGGCTTTTTCAGGTCAGGCTGTGTAAGGTTTTCAGAGAGTGTTCCACAAGAGTCTTAAATTTGTAAATGTAAAGTAGTCTTATACCAAAAATCAGCTGTGTGTGGTGGACTCAGATAGCAGTCCAGTTTCCATGGTGGAGGCAGGATGGTCTAGGCAGGATCTGAGCTAGACTGAATCCCTCATATGAATTCTCAAATCTCCTGGGTAGTTGCTTACATATTTATATATAGACCGGTTAAAGACACTTGACGTTAGATGGACATAGAGAATGACATGCTAGTTTTAATGTAAATCAAAGCCAACAATTATATACCAACTTTATGCATAAGGTATCTTTTAAGGCAAACTCATGCCATCGGCTGCATACTTGAAATTTCTGAGGACAGAAAGATGTGGAAAAAACATTTTAACACAATTCTTACCTGTAGCAAATAGTTTAAAATGCCTACTCTCTTTCTTTCAATGTAGTAACATACATTTCATATTCTTTCTGTCTCTTCAAACAAGCCTGAAATCACTATTTCACAGTAACACAAAGAGCAAAACAAAAATAATCTGATACAACAATCACAATCCTAAATTACCTGAAAAAATCAACAATATACAAAATAAATCTGAGGAAGAGGAAAAACAATGGCATAATAACAAAAAAACTACCCTAGTTTTCTCTAGTGAAACAGAGATTTGGGGTCCTACCAGGTACTCCACTTATAGAGGATCACATCAAGTCAGCTATAATTATATATAGATACACAATTCAAAAGAAGATTTTATATTGTGTTAAAAAAAAAACCAGAAATCTATAAAAAGGTGACCAGGCAGGCAGGTGTGACAGTGTTGGCCAATATATTGAAAAGCACAGCTGCAGTGTGGAAATAAGAATGCCACATGGGAAAAAAGTAGGAACAGTGACAGCCCATCCAAACACAGACACAATTCACCATAGCACTGACAGTCAGAACTATCACTGGAACCACAAGTATTAACATCACACTGATTTCTATTCCTACACTTAATGGTCTAGACAAAAACCTAATTCCAGAAAAACAAATCACAACAGAATATCAAATCAACACCTTGCAAATCAACCAAGAACATAGAGAATCATCTGATAATATCGTAGATCCCTTAAAATAAATCCTCCAAATGCATGAGAACGATTCAGAAAAATACAAGAAAAGTGATGTCAAGATAGCATAATTTACAGTAAATAACCAGGCACTAGAATACCCAGTCAAGAACATAGAAGATAGTTTTCAAAATACATTACAAATACTGCTAAACAATGTGATTAATGAAAAGATACAAAAACCTCTACAAGGAAATTTGTGAACAAGATGAGACCAACCAAAGATTAGTAAAATAATTCATGGAGACTACAAACAAAATTTTAAATAAATTCTGGAAGTCAAGAGAGTCCAGGGAAAAAATGGATGCCTACTTAAAAGATATAAAAGAATGGCTAGGAAGGTGGCTCAGTGGTAGAGCGCTTGCCTAGCAAACATGAGGCCCTGGGTTCAATTCCTCAACACCACAGAAGCAAAAAAGAAAAAACCCGGAAGTGGCGCTGAGGTTCAAGTGGTAGAGTGCTAGCCTTGAGCTGAAGAGCTGAGGGACAGTGCCTAGGCCCAGAGTTCAGGCCCCATAACCGGACCCCCCCCCAAAAAAAAAGATATAAGAGAAGACACATATGAAAATACAACCCTCCCAACCCCTCCACTCAAAGAAAAGATGTAAAGAAAGTCCATACAAGACCTAAAACAAAGCTTTAATAAAGAGATAGAAGCTCTGAAAAATGACCAATTAGAAGACAGGGAAATCAAAAACAAAGTAGAAAGTATCCACAGCAAATAGATGACATAGAAGATAATCTCAAGGGTCCAAGACAGAATAGGTCTAATAGGAAAGAGGAAATAATCACTTAGAACAAATCCAAGAAATAAGAAGTGATCTTGCCAGAACTTCATGACTCAGAAGATCAAATTTGGGGGAGATAGGTTCAAGAAGGAGAAGAGCAGGAAACTAAACGCATGGAAAACATATTACAGAATTCTAGCAGAGATCAGGCCAAACATCCAAAGAAGCTCATTCAGAGAAGAGAAGCTTTTAGAACACCAAACAGAGAATTCCAGAACAGAACAGCCCACCACCACATTATAATCCATTAGAAGATCATTAAAGATCAAGGAAAGCATTTTTATACCTGCCATAGTGAAAAGATTGATTATTTATAAAGGATATACAGTCAGAATAAATATAGATTTCTTAGCTGATATGGTAAAAACATAGCTTGGCATGATACATGTCAAACATAAAGGCAAGCAACTACCAAACCTGAACATGGTACCAAGCAAAAATCTCCTTTACGTTTAAAGGATATATAAAAATATTTTCATGACAAAGAAAATTTGAAAAAATGTATCTCCACCAACTCAGCAGTATAGGAGTTAATTAAATATATATTACATAGAGAAGATCAAGAACATTAACTGGTTATATACAATGCTCCCTACCAAAGAATAAGGTAAATATATTAAGAATAAGTAGATGAGTCATAGCTCTTAAGAGCAGGTGTATAACATAGCAGGACTTATCGGATATTTCACAGTCTTACCTCTCAATATCACTGGACTTCAATTTCCAAATAGAAGACATAGATAAGATAGCAGTATTATAAAACAAGACACATCCATCTACTTCCTACAAGAGACACATTTTATTAAAAAAACAAACCCATACTCAAACTGAAAGATTGGAAGTAAAATTTTCAAGCAAATGGACACCATAAACAGACCACAGTCGAATTGCTAGAATAAGATAAAATAAAATTCAAATTGAAATTAGTAGGAATAGACATTACATATTAATAAATGCAACTCCATTAGCCCTGAATCCTGGAGCACCCCACTTCATCAACCAAATACTACTTAACCTGAAAACAAATCTCAACACATCATTGTCATCCATGGATGACCTATCCAGGAAACACTCAACCAACAAACTTAAGACCTAAAGAATTACATTGACAACCTAGCCCTAACAGACATCTACAGAATATATATCAGAATATCCATTTTTGACAGCAGCTCATGGAAGATTCTCCAAAATAGAACATATCCTATTTCACACATAAATTCTGTCCAAATTGAAAGAAAAATTATTTGAATTATCATATCTTGTCAGACCACAACAGAATAAACTTAGAATTACATAGCTTAAGCAAAAAAATTCTCAAACCCATGAAGATAACCACACGTTGTTGTTGCTGAATGACCAGTCAGACACTGAAGAGATTAGAATTTAACAAAAAGGAAGTCACAAAATACCAGCTCCTCTGGGATACAGTAAATGCAGTACTTAGAGGAAAATTTATAGCTCTGAGTGCCTACATCAAGCAATTGGGGATATCTCAAATGAATATTTTATTATGTACCACAGCTCCTTGAAAACAGGAACAATACAAAACCCAAAGCAGTAGACAGAAACAAATAAAAAATTAAGTCAAAAATAACTAAATAGAGACAAAATAAAACTTAAAAAGAATCAACAAAACAGAATTGTATCTTTCAATAACTTAACAGACTTGAGAGTACCTTACCAAATATAAGAAGAGAAATTATATAGATAGATAAATAGAAAGCCAGCAGATAAAGATCTTTACTTGCTCTGCAACAGGTAATGGTTCCAAATACATTTAAAGCCCCAAAAGTTAACCCCCCCCAAAAAAAAAACAAATCCTCACAGAAACAACAACCCTCTTAATAAGTGGGATAAAGATTTAAAGAGGAATCTAATTGAAGAAGAAATATGAATTGCCAATAGACACATGAATAAATATGCAACATTTCTAGCCATAAAAATGCAAATCAAGGCAACGTTGAGATTCCACCCCACCCCAGTTAGAATGACCTTTATGAAGAAAACTAATAATAACAGATGCTGGGCTTGTGGGGATGTGGCCAAAATGGAACATTACTACACTTTTTCAAATAATCTGTGAAGAAGTAGAGAGATTCCTCAATAGTGCTCACCTATGACGCAGCAATGATGTATCAAAAAATTTTGTATATATTCACAACAAAACTCTATGCTTCCATCAGAATGAATGACATTGCCCCATTTGTTAGGAAATGGAAATACTTAAAAACATGATAAGTTTAACAAGTCAGCCCCAAAGAATCATAAGAGTACATGTTTTTATTCATTTGGAAAAACTAGAATATGTTTAGGATATTCTTAGGAAAGATCGCAATAGCTCTAATAGCTATATGCATAGTTATGTATATTTAGTTTTACCATTTGGTATTCACTGTTTTTGATTTCTGTATCCTTTCTCTTATACATAAGTTAATATGATTTGGGGAAGGGAAGGGAAATCACAGAAATGGCTTGAAAAAGTTTAACCAAAGCAACAGTGCTATACACTACACACTATGTTAGAAATGAACTTTACAAATTGGGGGAGTGGGTTGTCGGGGTTGGAGGAAGCAGGAGAAAAGGAGGAAAGGTAACACTGTTAAAAATGTACTCATTACTTATGTAACTGTAACCCACCCCTCTGTATATCACCTTCATAATATAAAATCCAAAATAGAATAAGAGAACTCACCCAAATAGAGAAAATTAGAGACAAAAATGAGATATCACAACAGAAATAAGCAAAATTGAGAACGTTATAAGAGCGTACTTTGAAAACCTTATGCCAATCACCTGGAGAATCCTAGAGAAATTAATCCTTTCCTGTACTCTATCTGAACTAAGAAGTGACACACAAGAAGTAATGAAAATGAAATGTCAATAAAGTACTTCCCATATCGGAAAAATCTAGGACTCAATGAATGTACCATGAAATTAAGGCCTGCAAAGAATTTACAATACACAGATCTAAGTCTTCAATGGAATAGAAAGGTAAATGGAATTATTAAACATTCTATGAAGCTGGAATTAGACTCATTCCCAAATCAGAGAGGAACTCACCAAAGAAAGAGAACTATAATCCCAGTTAGAATGGCCATTATCAAGAAAACTAACAATAGCATAAGCTGGTGTGGATGTAGCCAAATGGGAACTCTATTACGTTGATGGTGGGAAATTAAACTTGTTAAACCACTCTGGAATGCAGTATGGAGTTTCTTCAAAAGACTAAATATAGGTCTCACATTTGACCCAGTAATTCCCTTCATGGGCAGTAATCCAATAAATAACAAACGAGCTCCCATTAAAGCTACCAGAATAACCATGTTCAGGGCTCAGGCCCAAAGTTAAGGACTGGAAAAAAATTACCACTATTATTATTTGTTTTTGCAAAGACAAAACTTTTGACATAAGGTACCAATTCATTGTATTACAGTAGCTAGGATAGGACTTAAATGTAGTGGGTGATAAAATGGCCTCTTTGTTGAATATTAGGAAAAGATGTAGGCAGTCCAAGAAAAGGGAGATTTTTTTGTTGTTATTGTTTGTCGAGGAGCTTGAAGTCTGGGCTTGGGCACTGTCCCTGAGCTCTTCAACCCAAGGTGAGTGCTCTACTTTTTGAGCCACAGTGCCACTTCTGGTTTTTTTGTAGTAAAATGGAGATAAGAGTCTCACGGACTTTCCTGCCAATGCTGGCTTCGAACCACAATCCTCAGATCTCAGCTTCCTCAGTAGCTATGATTACAGCTGGGATCCACTGGTACCAGGCTAAAAATGGGGGATTTTTAGAAAATAAAATCCACCTGTTCACCTGTGTCTAAACCTCAGATATCACTATTAGAACACTTCACTCTCAACTTATTTCATCAGACATTTGTAAATTTCCTCTTTACCTTCATGTGAGAATACTGCAGTAAATATCAATTCAGCTATGAGACTGGATCAATTGTATGGCATTGGCTAGCACATAAATCAAGAACTGTTACATCAAAACAAATGAAACCCTCATTTGGAAAGTTATTTTTCTCTTTTTATTGCAAATATGTACTTGATTATTCCTAATTTGATATTGGACCTCCTAACAGAGTGATGACATTTTCTTTCTCTTCAGCAATTGGCCATTACTCACAAATGGTCAAATATTTAAGAATTCAAAGATTTCCATTGATAATTCATTAAGCTGACCTCTAAGAAAATGTGCATTTCTGGAATTTGGTCTGTTGTCTTGTTCTTACATACACACGCTTTTTATGATTTACTTGTTCTACAAGGAATTCTATTTTTAATCATTGAGTGTCCAATTTTAGTCTCTCTGATTAGTCTTTCAGACCCTCTCTCTGGAGTCTCATTTCAGTCTGCCTCATAAAAATATTTAGTTATCTGCTACATGACTCTGAGCTTCTGATTTTTGCTTGACTTCATGTACGCTGTGATGGCAGCACTGCCTGGCTGTGCTTACTGGAATTTTGTTGTTGTTGTTGTTCTGTTTTGTTTTGTGGGTTTGTTGTTGGTTTTTTTGGTTTTTGTTTTTAAGAGGTCTAGGATTACTATTCAATGTAGTAGCTTCTCTGGGCCCCAGTGATTCCCTGGCTTAGAGTCAAGGGTTTTTTTCTCCTAAGGGTACAAAGAATAGCTGACTAAATTGCTGTTTTAATTGTCACAAAATGAGGCAATCTGGCTTCCTTGCAAAGACATAAATGATCCTGTGTAACCACTTACAGAAATGATCTATCAAGTTGGTTTTTCAAGGTTGACTGTGAAAGATGTTCATTTCCAAGTCACCACCATAAAACTGATCATATCCCTTGGAGCAGACTTTTGGAAGGAAGGTTCCCCTTTCTTCCTTCTCTTTTGATAGATCAAACCATAATATTCTGCAGTTGTGGTCAGCCTGGAGAACCTTTTCCCAAGAATATTCCGTCGTGTACAAGAGGACTAACTATCAAAATAAAGGGGAAAATACTTGTCTACTACATACTGATTCACCTGGCTTATATCTGTTGTTAATTTCATTACTTCAAACACATGGATAATTTATATTGGGATTAGACAAGTGGCCAAGGATTAATGGAATAAACATTCAGTTTACTTTCATATATCCAATATTATACATTTAACCCCTTATGAAAAATTAAATCAAATTGTAGAAACAATGTATATTGTAGCACACATACACCATCATCTACTCAGAAATTCAGACTCTCTATAAATATTTATTTGGTTCAAAATAATAAAAATTTAATTAATGAATATGACTTTATGTATCATCTGAAATACTCCTCATTTATATAATTGTATATAATTTTATAGATGTCACCTAGACAGGAATTTAACATGCCTGTAGAAATCAAATTTCCATAATTTAAGTGATGTGAGAGGAGTCATACCCTCGTGTACTGTGTGGTGTGAATTTTACCATAGTGCTGAACCCTCCCAACTAATACGAAGAGTCATGTGCAATAATTTATTATTTGATGTTAAGATGAGCGCTAAGTGTAGGATACAATTTGAAATATTATATTAATTCACAGAAATGAAACAATAATGATACATTATTTGTTTAAATTTTAATGCTTCTCAATTTTACAATTCATGAAATATATTATTAAAATTAGTTTCACTTTCTTTTTTTCTATAGCTACTAAAATTATATATTAAATATTCACTATTAAGAAATCAGTAATAAGTAACCTAATATTAAAATGATATACTATTAAATTGAATTATAGTTATAACAAATTGTGATGTAAAAAACATTTAATATAATTATGGGCAATATTATTTAAACTTACCAGCTTGTTATTTGTTTCCTAATTGTGTCATTTGATATTCTTGACCCAAGTCACTCTTTCACCTTTATTGTTTATTTTTCTATTTTATCTTTCTTGGTCTACTGATTGTGCATATTGTTTTCCATTTTTAATGACTAACATGTGAAAATCTGTATGCTAGTTTATTGCTTCCTATGTTAAAGTAAATTTACTGCTCTCATAGCTGTTCTACTCTTCTTTGTATAGTACAGTATTTCCCCCACTCCCATCTACTGTATTGCTGCTCTCATGTATTTTATTTTATTTTTAATTTAAATTTTATTGTCAAGGTAATGTACAGAGTGGTTATAGCTATGTAAGTAAGGAAATGAATTCATTTCTTTTCTCACTTGTTATCTTTTCCCCCATTTTTTCCCTCTTCCCTCCCAACACCACCCCCAAGATTATGTCCAACATATTGTCTTGTGAATATCACTGTTGTATAGGTTCCCCCTTTGTCTCACCAATTTGTTTTTTTCCCTTTCCTTTCCCTTGTTCAGATCAACATATTTACAATATCCAGGTATCAAATCAAATACAGTGACTACATGGGATAAACTATAGGTGGGGAAAAAACAAAAGGATAAAAAGAAATCACATAATACATTAAGAACCACAACAACAAAAAACATGTCTTGGAGCTCACTTCACTTGGAATCACCTTATACGGTCATATGTACATAGCTATTGAACTATTCTGCTCATTTACTAAGATTATCCTTGATGTACAAAATAATGCTCTCCCTATTACCCAGTAATCCCACTTCTGGGCATTTACCCAAGTGACCACAAACAATGCCTCACTAAAGCTACCAACACAATTATGTTTATCACAATATTATTTACCATAGCTAAGATATGGAATCAACCCAGTTGCCCCTCAGTAGATGAATGGATCAAGAAAATGTGACACACACACACACACACACACACACACACACATTCACACATACACACACACACACATGGAATACTATGCTTCCATCGGAAAGAATGATATCACCTCATTTGAAAGAAAATGGAAAATATTGGAAAAATATAAGTGAAGTAAGCCATACTTAATGAACCAAAGGTCCCATGGTTTCCCTTATTTGTAATAGTTTACATCAAAGATAATCGCATATATTTTAATTTGACATTTTGTTCTGTGCTGAGCATACAACATTAGTGCTATATTGTTTGTTAATATTTCTGCAGGCAGGTATATTTAAAGAATTACGTTCATCTTATACATTACTGAAGGAAGAACAACTAAAAGAGCAACCGCTACTAAGAAGAACAACTCCGACTTACTTAGCTTCATTCCTATGTAAGGCCAGTGTTGTCTCCTTTATCCTCATGTTGTACATTACAACTCTATACTTGGTCATCCCGTCTATCTACTAACTTTTACATTGTAAACTAAACGCCTCAGCAATTCGCGTTTGCTTTACTTTTTAAAAAAATTCTCTCTTAATGTTTGAGGTTGTGTGTGTGTGTGTGTGTGTGTGTGTGTGTGTGTGTGTGTGTGTGTGTGTGTGTGTGTGAGAGTGTGTGGTTTTACAAAGATCAGAAGACAATGTTTTTCTTCATTTAGAATACATCTTTCAAGTCATTGTAAGTTGTGGCTAATGGGAGAAGTATTTTGCTATTTAAAAGATGAAACAGAAAAGTATATTTGTTCATGTACCACAGTTGTTTTATTAGTCTGTAGTTGAAAGTTTAACTTCGATTTATATCTTGGCTGTTGTTGTGAATAAAATGTGAATAACAATGAAATACAGATATACTTAAGACTTACTAATACAGAAATAATCATATGATTGGTGGGTCAGATGATATTTCAACTTTGTATTTCTATAGAAAACTGCAAACTACTTTCTACAATGAGAATACTAACCTGTATTTTGACCAAGAGTGAAGAAAATTTTATCTCTCTACACTCTCACCAAAATTATTACCTTTTGAGTTTTTAAAAAGGAAAGTTTTTACGATGTGCAGTACCCCAGACTGGCTTTAGACTCAAATCCTCTTACTCCAACCTCCTAACTGCTTGGACTTACTAGCCTTTACCATCACACCTGGCTCCTTTGATTTTAATAGTTATGAAGTAATATCATAGTAATTTTGAATTGCATTTCGCTATAATGACTTCTGTTCACAAAGCATTAAGCCAACATAAAAGTGGTATTAAACCCAAATTTGTAAACCCACTGGTGATTTTCAAGGATTTTGGGAAAACAGGTCTATTCAGAACTTTTGTCCATTTTTAATCGTTTCTTTTTAATCTCATCTTTAATCTCTCTATATAAAATCAATACTTAATTAAGTATAGTAGAAAGGAAAAAAATTAAGCTCCTAACATTTTTCAATTTTTAATAACATGATATTGCTTAAATCGTTTTCTGTTTATGCTTGAGACTGTATAACTCAATTTAGTTATACCTTTTAAAAGGCTATACGTATTTTATTTATTTTACATTGATTGCTCTTTCCAAAGCCTGCGAGTCTAATTTCCCTTAGCTTCTTTCAGTCTCATGTAGTTCAGATTTCAAACTGAAGAATAAATGGAAGGAAGCAAATAAAAAAATACATTTCCTCTCATCTGATGATGCCTCTACAAAAATGAAGAAAGAGGTCATCCTTCTTACGACCTATGAAAATATATCAAAAAGAGAATTCATTCTGCTAGGTTTTCCCTAACTTTACAATGTAACTTAAATGATGTAAAAAAACAATATACTGTTGACAAACGTTTATGTTTTATCAAGTTTGTACATTTTCATATGGACTTAACCTCAATCTACAACATTCCTTCATGATTCTGTCCCTGATATTTTTAAACTACCAAGACATAAGATAATCAATTTGATGTACAGCATGAGAAGTTATCCATCTCGCTTCCTTTGAAGCAGAGCATGGTCAATAGATTACATTACATCTGGTTGTTCACTACATGTAATGGTTTCTGTAATACTTATTGCATTCTATTTAGTATTTTAAAAAACTGCTGGCTAAACTCAAAGCTCCTTCATAGAATTTTATGTTAAGTATTTCACAAGTTTTATTTCTTAATTCTTAAGATAAAATTTGCTTTTTTTTTTTGATCGTAATCTCTGTTCTTTTTTTTTTTTAATTGTATTTTATTTTATTTGAGAACATACTGTACAGAGGGGCTACAATTACATGGGCAGGATAATGCATACATTTCTTACCAAGCATTGCAGCCTCCTCCTTTGTTTACCCTTCACTTCCCTTCCCCGCCTCCCCCCTCCCCCCACCCAATTTTACCCCCCTCCCCCCACCCAATTATACCCCCCTCCCCCCCCACACACCGACATTGTAAAGCTGGTTTTGACATGACATTTTGTACTTCTCATTGTTGCAACAGGTCCACCTGAATCCTTAAACGACTTGTTTGTCCCCATCTCCTCCACATGTTATACTGACATCAAATATAGTGAAAGCGGGGGTTACACTGTGGGGGAGGGACATACAAAGCAACAAAGAAATAATCTTATAAATGCATTAGAAACACATGCATGAAAGAAACGAAAACATTAAAATACATATTTAAGGGTTCATTTTCCTAACATCACATTATCTGACCTTTTCCGCTTGACTCATACCTATACTAGATATTGCAAATAATGCTCATGTTATTACCATTTTAATGTTGGGAAAAATTGTAATTAAAGGCACAAATTGTATGGCCCAAATACACACAGTGAGGAAGGAAATGAGTCAAAGTTTCCAACAGTCTTTCAGCAATACAAAATGATTAATAAAATCTCTCCATTTTCTTACACTCTCAATTCAATATTCATTTTGTCCAAGAAATAATAGCATAGCAATGCCCATGGTGATTTTTTTCTGTCACATTTTGTCTTCAACCCATATTGTTTTGGTGACATTGGCTTATCATGCTCAGAACTGAGCGCACAAATTGAGGTCCAAAGAGGGGCAAATTTATTCTGTCCCACATTTCGTTTCCTTTTTAAAAAGTAATAAAACTTTCAAATATAATCACTTACAGTTTTTAAGAATCCAGAAGCAAAATGAATTCACATATAATCAGTTCAAAATGCTTTAAAATTAGTAGATAATAAAACAGGCTCCCGTGAAGTAAATATTTTTCTATTTTTAAAATTATTTTTAAAGCCTCGTGCTGGATGGTCACACCTGTAATCCTGTCTACTTGGGATGTCTACTCAGGAGCACCAGATCTGTGGATAACAGTTGGAAGACAATCAGAGCAAAAAACAAAAAATTCATGAGATTATTTTTCAAAACTTTTAATGAACTACCAAAGAGCCAGGAATGGTGATGTAGCTTATATAATACCTCATCAATCTAGAGAGGAAATGCCTAGCAAGGCCTTGAAGTCCTGAGTTCAAACTCTGAGCATGCCAACACAAATGCACGAGTACTCACATGTGCGTGGGTGCGCACAGACACACACACAAACACACTTTTTCAAAACACTTTCATGTCAGTGTTTTGCATTAATTTCTTTGTTAAAGATATTATATAGGGAAAATAGGGATAATAAACTTTTCCTTCTCAGATCATTTTCATACATTTTTATTGTAAAAATACTGTGCGCAGGGCTCAGATTTACATGAGAAAGGTAATGAGTACGTTTCCTAACAAGCATTGTTACCTCCTCCTTTATTTTCGCCCATCATCCTTTCTATCTAACCTCCACAAGTACCCTCTCCTCCCCGTTTCCCCCGCCCTGCCTAAATATAAACTTCATTTTTCATCATAGTGTCTTGTGCATCTCATTGTTACAATGGGTCAACCTGTATCCTATTTAAGCATTATGTTTTTTCCTTTCCCCTCCCCAAATTAGAGAAGTGTATATATAAGATATTGGTGCACCAACTTCAAATCCAGTGAAAACAGGTGTTATAAAGTGGGGGAGGAAAATATAAAGAATCAAAAAAAATCACATCATACATTGTAAGTCCATTAAAAACAATAGCAAGCAAGAAAAAACCACTTTTGTCAGTATCTTGGAGTACATTTTCCTTAACATCATCTTATCTAGTCATATGCACATAGCTTTTGACCTTTTTTATTTATCCCAGACATATATGAGTAACTGAAAATAAGGGAAACCAGGGGTCTTATGTTTCTTTGAACTTGTCTTACTTAACTTAATATGTTTTTTTCCAAGTCTTTCCATTTCCTAACAAATTGAGTGATGTCATTCTTTCAGATGGAGGCATAGAATGCATCTATGTATCTATGTATGTATGTATCTATCTATCTATCTATCTATCTATCTATCTATCTATCTATCTATCTATCTATCTATCTATCTATCTATCTATCTATCTATCCATCTATCCATCTATCTATCTATCTATCTATCTATCTATCTATCTATCTATCTATCTATCTATCTATCTATCTATCTATCTATCTATCTATCTATCAAATTATCTTGATCATCAATTGAGGGGAATCAGAATTGGTTCCATACCTTATCTATCGTAAATAATGGGGCAGTAAACATAGTTGTGCTGGTAGTTTTATTGTGGTCTTATTTGTGATCATTTGGGTGAATGCCCAAAAGTGGGATTGCTGGGTCATGGGGGGGCTTTATGTGGAGTCTTTTGAGGAACCTCCATACTGCTTTCCAAAGTGGTTGATCAAGTTTACACTCCCACCAAGGATTCGGTAGGGTTCCCTTCTGTCCACATACCCTCCAGCACATGTTGTAAAAATATGGAACACTTCAAGAATTTGCATGTCATGCTTGCACAGGGGCCATTCTAATCTTCTCTCTATTATTCCAATGTTATGTATTTCCTGCTGAATTAAGCACAGAACATTTTTTATATATGAAGTGTAATTCATTTTCTTTCTTTTTATTGTGAAAATACTGCACAGAGGAGTTACAATAACATGAGCAAGATAATGAATACATTTCTTATCAAGCATTGTTGCCTCCTCTTTGTTTCCCCTTCCTCTCCCTTCCCAAACTCCCACTAGCTCTGACACCTGATCCTCCCCCACACCCATCAACGTTGTAAAGTTCATTTTACGACATAACGACTTCTATATCTCATTGTTGCAATGGGTCCAACTGTATCCCAATTTAAATGATATTTTTTCCCTTCCCCTCCAAAAATTATACCAACATCAAATACAGTGAAAGCAGTCGCTAAACCATAGGGGAATGACATACAAAGCAACATAGAAATCATCTTACAAATATATTAGAAACAATTGGATTAAAGAAAAATCATTTGAATACTTATCTTTGGGTATATTTCCCTAACATCAGCTTATCTGACCTTTCCTGTTTGACTCAGATATATACTAGTTATTGCAAATAAGGGAAACCGTGAGACCTATGTTTCTTTGGGCCTGGCTTACTTAACATACTTTTGTCCAAGTCTTGTCATTTCCTAACAAATGGGACAATGTCATTCGTTCTGATGGAGGCAAAGAATTCCCTTGTGTATATATACCACATTTTCTTGATCCATTCATCTACTGAGGGGCATCTGGGTTGGTTCCATATCTTAGCTATGGTAAATAATGCTGCGAAAACATAGTTTTTTGAGTTCTGGGCATATTTTAGACATGAGACCCTTGTCCGTTGTATGGCTAATGAAGATCTCCGAATCCGTGGGCTTTCTATTGATCTTGCTAGGTATGTCCTTTGCCATGCAGAAGCTCTGCAATTTCATGCAATCCAATAAGTCCAATTTTTTTTTGATTTGTTGTATTTCTGGGTCTCTATTAAGAAAATTATGGGATTTGCAAGGATACTTAGAGTTTCTCCTATTCCATCCTGTAATTTTTCAGACTGTCTGTTTTAACTCCAAGGTGTTTGGTCCATTTGGAGTTGATTCTTGTGCAGGGTGATATATAAGGATCTAGCTTTAGTTTTCTACAAGTAGTTAACCAAATGTGACAGCACATTTACTGAAAAGGCTGTCTTTCTTCTATTCTATTTTTTAGATTCCTTATCGAATATTAGATGGCTACAGGTCTGTAGGTACATTTCTGGGTTTTCAATTCTATTCCATTGGTCCTGAGGTTTGTTCTTGTGCCAGTTCCAAGCTGTTTTGTTTACTTTGGCTTTGTAGTAGATTTTGGAATTTGATATTGATATTACTCCAGCACTGTTCTTTCTGTTAAATATCGTTTTTTTCTATTCCGTGTCTTTTGTTCCATGTGAATTTTTGGATTGTCTGTTCTATTTTCTTGAAGAATGAAGTTTGAATATTAATAGGTATCACATTGTATTTGTAGATAGCCTTGGGAAGTATTGCCATTTTCATGATGTTGATCTTTCCAATCACGGAGCATGGGTGTTTTTGCCACTTTCTAAGTTCTGTTTTGATTTCCTTTTTCTGTTTTTTTAAGTTTTCATCATAGAGGTCCTTCACTTCTTTGCTAAAGTTAATTCTTAGATATTTCATTTTTTGTGAGGCTATTATGAATGGAGTTACTTTCCTATTCAAGCCACACTTTTCTCATTGTCGGCATACAGAAAAGCCATTGATTTTTGAAGGTTAATTTTATACCCCTCTACTTTGCCAAAGTTTTGAATCATCTTGAGTAATTTTGGAGTGGAGTCCATGGGATTCTTTAAATACAAATCATGTCATCTGCAAAGAGAGAGAGTTTTACTTCTTCTTTCCCTATTTAGATCCCCTTTATGTTAGCATCTTGTATTATTTCTGTAGCTAGGCATTCTAATACAAGATTGAAGAGCAGTTGAGAGAGTGGACATACTTGTCTCAGTCCTGATTTTAAAGGAATTGGCTTTAGTTTTTCACCATTGAGTATAATGGTGGCTGTAGGTTTGTCATATACAGCCTTTATTGTATTGAGGAATGTTTCATGGATTCCTAATTTTTCCAGAACCTTGATAATAAAGGGGTGTTAGATCTTGTCAAATGCTTTTTCTGCATCTATTGAAATAACCATATGGTTCTCATCCTTGTTTTTGTTGATGTGATGAATAATGTTAATTGATTTGTGAATATTGAACCAGCTTTGCATCCCTGAAATTGAATCCTGTTTGATCATGGTGTATAATTTATTGGAGTAATTGCTGAAGTCGATTTGCCAACATTTTGTTCAGAAGTTCTGCATCAATATTCATCAAAGAAATTGGTCTATAGTTCTCTTTCTTTAATGAGTCCTTTCCTGGTTTTGGGATGAGGGTGATTATGGCTTCAAAGAATGAGTTTGGTAGTGAACTTTCTCTTTCTATTTAATTGAAGAGTTGGAGGAGTATTTGTGTGAGCTCTGCTTTGAAGGCCTTGTAGAAATTTGCTGTAAAGCCATCTGATCCTGGGCTTTTCTTAGATGGGAGGTCTCTTATGGCTGTTTTTATTTTAAGGCTTGATATGGGCCTGTTAAGATGGCTTGACTCATCTTGTTTCAGTTTCGGCATGTCCATATTTGCTTGGAAAAGGCCGATTTCTGCAAAGTTCTCAAACTTATTAACAAAAAGTTTCGAGAAGTATTTCCGTATAATGTTATCAATCTTGTTTGTTTCTGTGGTGATGTTTCCTTTCTCTTCTCTGAGTTTATTTGGGTCTGTTCTCTTGTTTTTCTAATAAGATTTGCTAACCGTCTCTCACTTGTGTTAATTTTTTCGAAGAAACAACTTTTTTATTCTTTCCATGTTGTTATTGGATTTTAATTCATTTAATTCTGATTTAATTTTGATTATTTATTTCAATCTCCTGGATTGGGTTTTATCTTGCTGCTCTTTTTCAAGGATGCTTGATGTCTCATTAAATTATTGGTTTCAGATCTCTCCAGTTAGTTGATGTAGGAACTCAAATATATAAACTTGTCTCTGAGTACTGCCTTTGCTCTCTCCCAGAGGAGCTGGGAGTGTGTGTGTTCATTTTTGTTGAATATCATGACCACTTGAATTTCATTTCTAACCTCTTCCATGATCCACTGGTGGCTCAACAGTGTGTTGTTTAGCCTCCACTTGTTACAGGAATTTCTTTGGTGGCTTTAGGTGTTGAGTTATATTTTTTGCCTTGTCATCTGGGAGAATGCAAGGTATAACTTCAATATTTTAATGTTTCTTTACAAGTTTGGTTTGTGACCTAAAATGTGTTCTATTTCGGAAAATGTTCCATGTGCTGTTGGGAAGAACGTGTATGTTGATGCTGCTGGGTGGAATATTCGGTAGATTTCTGTTAAATCTAGTTGATCTATGCAATTGTTAAGGTCTGCAGTTTCTCTGTTGAGTTTTTCCCGAGTTGATCTATCTAGTGTGATAAAGTCCTGAACAATTAATGCCTTTGGATATATGTGAGATTTGAGAGAAAGTACGATTTTCTGAAACTAGACAATTCATCAAAAAGTAAGTCGTGAAATTTTAGAACCATGTACTTCTTACCTAAGCACACATTTAAGAATAAAGGCAATATTGACATGACAAAAACAAAATAAGTCCAGATATTTGTTGTTCAAGAGATGTGTAGGAGGAGAAATACAATTATCCTATACAAGCACCTGTCTTAATGGACACTGCAGCAAGTGGTAAGGTTTGTTAAAAGTTTTAATGTTTTAAATATATTTAATTTTGGGAATTTGCTTATATATGCCATAATTAGGACTGTTTGGCAGGTCATAAAACTTTTCTATAAAGTATTTAAGATTGACGGTAGTAGACATTCTACTAAGTATGTTCATTTTCAGAAACTTTACTAATGAGAAGTTGCAAAGTCTTTGTGTAAAGAAGTCAAGTGAAGAGTTAAGACTTTGTTAACTACACAGCTTATGTTAAAACTTTAGGGCTTCCTTACTTTATATTTTAGCGAGGAACAAATGATGATATAAGCCATATACAATTCATGAGATGAGTCATAAATAGTCATCTTAGTTGGTAACTTTAAAGACTACACATAGCCTATAAAACTCTTGTTGAACATCATAATCTTAGCCAGTTTTAAATATACAGGAATATGAGAAAATAGTAAAACCTAATATGTAGTACACCATCAAATACTGGAAACACTGGTAATTGTTGTGTTTTATATTTTATTAATCATTAATATTTAATAATTGGCTTTATTTATTTGTATTATTGTTTCCCTTGTTGTAATATAATACAACTTTTTGTAAGTCGTACTTTGAGAAGGTTACTGGGATGGCAAAACCATTTTATAGGTGCATGTGAATTTATAAAGAGGAAAATTAAGAACAAAATATTTATTAAAAAATCTTCAAGTAAAGTGTGAATCAGGAGTATTGATAAATGTCCAGACCTAAAATCTTAGCCCTAGGCTGAAGCAGCGGTATTACAGAGTTGAGGCCACAAATATGAGAGACTGTGTTTTGTTTTGTTTTATATTTTGATTTTGTTGATCATTGCGGTTGAAATCCGGGGCCTGGGTGCTGTTCCTCAGCTCAAGGCTACTGCTATCACCTGAGCCACAGCACCACTTTCGTCTTTTTCTACTTATGTGGTGCTGAGGAATTAAACCAGGACCTCATGCATGCATGACAAGTAATCTACCACTGAGCGACCTTCCCAGCTCCTGAGAGACTGTTTTAAAAAATAATCTAAAAATTATTTGCTTTCTGCTTTGGGTTATATAATGAAATATATGAATATGAATATAGATCTATAGCTATATCTATCTATCTATCTATCTATCATCTATCTATCTATCTATCTATCTATCTATCTATCTATCTATCTATCTATCTATCTATCTATCTATCTATCTATCTATCTATCTATCTATCTATCTATAGTCTGATATGGTGCTTGAATTCTTGGCTTGGGAACTCTCCTTATGATCTTCAGCTCAAGGCGACCCCTCTACCGCTTGAGCCACAGAGCCACTTCCAGTTTTCTAGTGGTTTATTGTAGATGAGAATCTCATGGACTTTCCTGCCTGTGCTGGCTTTGAACCAAGGTCCTCAAATCTCAGCCTCCTGAGTAGCTAGAATTTCAGGCAGGAACCACAGCATCAGGCTCTTTTTATATTTTTGTGAATTGTCATACTTTGAAATTTATTTTAACTTCGGCCACTTAATCCTTTTCAAAGTCATGAAATATCTCTGAGAGTTTGCTTCTGTGAAGATTGTTTTTGCATTTATAATTTCTTCTTAGTCATTTTTATTTTTATCAAAATCACTTTATATTTTATGTTGATGTGTTATCATACATCAGATACCTTCAAATGTACATTTAGAGTCTAAAGATAGCAGTATGAATATTCTCATACAACTCTTGTTTATCTGTTATGCACTTTCATTATTATGATATTTCTCTGTCTTTTTTCTCTCTCATTCATTCTCTTTCTCTTTCTGGCTCCATGTCTTCTACTTAGAATTTCTGCTGGTCTACTATTATACTTCAGGATCCACTGATTTTGGGGGAACATGATAGGGACCATCAGTTATCCTTGCATTCTTCGAGAGTTGTAACAGTGACGTGATATTATTCTTTGCCATTCTAAATGGCAAGAATTCCCTTTCACTTTTACTACTATTATAAATTTTTTATATTTCATATAAAATATTATATATTTTATCTCATAGGAATCATTGGGACATATAAGATACTTTTAAACTGTGACCTAAATGTTCTTTTCTTTTACAAACATCATTTTTCTTTTATTATCAGTAAGGAAATACATGTAATGAAAACAAATCTATCCTATGGAAAGTAGACCGAAGTTGTTCACAGGGATGAAGAACAAGCTAATGGGGGAAGTAAGTACAAAGGATGCCCATCATAGAGCACAGATCCTCAGAATAGTTTATCATGAACACTTTGTGAGAAGGACAAGGTGCTGGGAACTAGAGATTAAGTCACGGAACACTTCATATATATGCACTATATTTATATATGTATATTTGTATATGCCATTATATATGTACACATTTATGTTACTATATACACAAATACACACATACATTTACACTTGCATACATGCACACCTGGAGAAAGACACATAGTCACAGCCAACACAAGTTTCACTACTTGCTGAATATGCCTTAGATTGAATGTTTGGAACAAAATATGTTCAAGATGTATTTGTCTCTAAGAGTTCTTTTACCACTCCTCTTATCTCTTAAAACTGGTTGGTTTTGACAGAACTGACTTGCAAAATTCAGTACAAGTGATAGCAAGTCATTCAGAAATCTCAGTAAGTAAAGGTCATATGCTGATTCCCTGCTTCGCATGGAATGCTTGCTCTTGTAGACACTCTCAACAACCAAAGCAGCAGGAGATTATCCTGGTATAGAATAAAGTTATAAGGCTTTAAATGGCATCCTTCCTTGACCTCTTTTCCAACAGCCATCTTCATTTCCTAAGCACATGAGTGAGTCCTCAGAAGACTGGAGCTCAGGTCAACATTTAACCAACCCATGTGAAAAGTCCTATGTCAGAAATGTTGACTGAGGTATTGCTGATTTCCTGACCAAGAAAATAAGAAAAAAGTAAGTATTTTAATGTATTAAAATTTGAGAATAATTTGTAACCTGTCAATAAATATGTATATCACAATTAAAGCAACTGACAAAAATGATGTGTGTTTCATTTATGTGCTCTTGAACTTGGCGAGTGATTTTCGGTGTGTCCACACAAGTAGAATCAGATTAAATCAAACCAGTATTTCTTCATTTAAATAAATGGAAAGGATACAGATTGATCCATTGTAACAATGATATCGACAAGACACACTATCAGAGGGAGGGTGGAGGAGGGGTTGGGGAGGTGTAAATGGCAAGGATGGGAGGGGGAAAAACAAAAGAGGGCTTAAAACATTCAGTAAGAAATGTACTCATTACATGAGTTATGTAACTGTGACCCCTCTGTACAGTATCTTTACAATAAAAATATATATTAAAAAGATACAAGGAAAATTTCTGTACTTATAGGAAGTTGTATTTGTCACTCAATATCAGTAAGGTATTGGTTTTAGGACCACAGGCATAATAAAACTTTGGATACTCAAATTCTCTACATAAACACAGTATATTATTTACATTAGAATCAGCCGACAACTTTAACTGGTTTTCCTACAAATTTATAGAATAGTGTACCTATGGAAAGATATATAAATATTGCATTTTCATATTGGATTACATATCCTTTCAAGTGTTGTCTAAAATTAACCTACACTAAAATCATTGTCATTGATATCCTTCTCAAGATTGCAAATGTTTGGACTTTCAGGTGACCTTTCACAAAGCTCATACCTCAAACATAACTTTTTAGTTTGTTCATGAAATCATAGGAACATAAACATATGGCATAAAATGTTAATTACCTTTATCTGCTGTCATTAATGTAGTATAACTAATACAATTAAGTATATATCGTGATGGAAAGAAGATTCTACCTTGTAAATACATGATTGCAGGCATGTACACACACACACACACAAACGCACATGCACACACACACACACACTCACATATATTTACCACTCCAACTCGAGTTAGTTTCCTGATATTGGTTCTTAGACAATGATCTAATAATCAAACTTTCTTGCCTAGACATAAAATACATTTATAGTTCCAAATATACAAAAACACCTGATCATTAAAAAAAGGAGAATATTTAAGAGAACCACCCAGCTCCTGAGCTATCTATTCCCTGATTTCATTCATTCATGATGATGCATTTTTCATATAATATTTAAAAATATTTTTGTTTCTCTGATTAGCAAACAAAAATATGCTGTCATAAAATACAAAATGTAGGTAAAATTACTTGTTTTTAATATACCTTATCAAAGACTTCTGTTTCCTTCTTGTAGAGTGTTTCTGACATATGCCCTAATGTCTAATATTAAGTTACAAAGGACATGCCATATTCTTAATTAATTTTTCCTAAAGGTTATGCTATGGAGTTGATTCTTATTTGTTTTCTTATGCTAAATTAAATTTTGTTTTTATGTTACTTCCAAGCCATTTGAAATATCAAAAAGAACGGGAAATTCACATACTCAATGCTATAAATTTTCCTCTGTGTATTACCTGTGCTGTTGTGTCAAAGAGGAGGTAGAATTTTGTGTGTTAATTTGCACTGAATTCCATAAACGCTGGAACTTCCCTCCATATTTCTTCAGTGACTCATTGATGATTTAGCAATGTGTTATTCAGTCTCTGTGAGTTTCGCAATTTTCTGTGATGCCTTTTGATGTTGAGATCTAATTTGGTCCCATCGTGGTCTGACAGGATATAAGGAATAACTTCATTTTTATTTTTGAATTTCACATATTTTCCTTGTGATCTACGATATGATCTATTTTGGACAACATTCCATGGGCTGCTGAGAGAAATATATATTGTGAAACTGCTAGGTAAAATATTCTGTAGATATCTGTTAGGTATAGCTTGTCAATGCAGTTATTTAGTTCTGAAGTTTTTTGCTAAGTTTTGACCTGGATATCCTGTCCAGAGGTAAGAATGATGTGTTCAAGCAATCAACAATGTGTTTGGATATATGAATGTTTTTATGTCAATTCGCATTTGTTTGATGAATTTGGGATCTCTAGAATTCAGGGCACTGATGTTTAGAATTGTTATATCCCCAGATGGATAGTTCTCTTTATCAATATTTAATGTCCTTCTTTGTCTCTTTTTACTTTCATACCACTTGAATTTAAAACCTATTTTATCCAATATTAGTATGGCTACTGTGGCCTGTTTACGAAGTCCATTTTTAATTTGTAATGGTGATGTACAGAATTGTTACAATTACATGTCAGATAATGAGCACATTTCTTTTTGAACAGTGGCACGTCTTCCCTAATGTTCTCCCAGTTTTTCCCTTCCAACCTCCCTCCCCCACAAGTTGTATAGTTCATTTTCAATGTAGTGTCTATTGAGTTGCACTGCTGCATTTGTTGACTCTTTGTCCCACTATGTCTGTGTTCCCTATTGCCCTTTCCAAACTGACATATAAGACCTAAGGTGTAGAAATAGAAAACAGCAACAGAAGGCAGAAGGGTAAAAGCAAAATAATAAATAAAACCTTACATATCCATTTCTGGAGATCATTTGGATGAACATTATTTTATATGATAATATTCATATAGCTATTGATCCTTTGTGATCCTCTCCAAAGGGCATCCTCCTTAGATCTTAGTGTGTAAATGTTTAGAATCCTATATAATTTATCATGTCCAAGTGTAATGGTTTCTCCTTTACCGTCCAAGTGTGTTTACTTGTAGAATTAGAGGCACATTCTAATACAACAAATGAGGGAAATCAGGCAACCTATATTTCTCTGAGTCTGTTTTTCTTCACTTAATTAAGTTTGTTCCAAGTCTTTCCATTTCCTTATAAATGGTGTAATATCATTCTTTCTGGATCCACAGAATTTCATCAAACCGAAAATTTTCTTCATGGCAAAGGAAAAAGTTAGGTAAATATATAGAAGAGAACAGAATAGAAGAAGATTATAACTACCTAATCATCAGATAAGGGTTTTCATACATATCCCATATTTAAAGATAAAAAATTAAACCCAACGAAAATAAACCTTAAAATAAACAAGAACCCCGTAAATATATGGGATAAACACTTAAAGAGAAACTTCTCAGAAGAAAACAGACAAATAGACATATCTCTCTCCATAAAAGAAATGCAAATCCAAACAACACTGAGATTCATCTCACCCCTGTTACAATGTCCTTTGAAAAAATGAACAATCACAGATACTGATAGAGATGTCGACCAAAGGAAACTCTATTAAACTGTTGGTAGGAATGTAATATTCTTCATGCAGTTTGGAAAACACCATGGAAGTTGCTCACTAAACTGAATAGAGAGCTACTTATGACCCAGCAATTCCATTTACAGGCATTTATCCAATAGAGCAGAAATAAAGCCACACTGAAGCTGCCAGCATAATCATGTTCATTGTTGCATTATTTTCTGTAGCCAAAATATGGAATCAACTCAGATGCCTCTCATTGTAAAAAGGGATCAAGAATTTATACATATAGATAGATAGATAGATAGATAGATTGATAGATATAGATAGATAGATAGATGATAGATAGATAGATAGATAGATAGATAGATAGATAGATAGATAGATAGATAGATAGGTAGATAGATAGATATGTGTAAATTTATATATATTTTATTTTATTGAATCCTGCTTACAAGTGTGTATGTATGTTTATATACATATATATACATACAAACATACAGCTATACATACATAATGTACTTCTGTTCATCCATCAGAAAGAATAATTTTTCCCCATTCTTAACGAAAGTGAAAGACAAAATACTGATGTTAAGTGAAATAAACTAGACCAAGAGAAACTTAGGTTACATGATTTTCCTCATTTGTGGTACACAGAAAGTGCCTATAAATGTAAAAGTAAACATACTAGATGGTATGCAAGGATGTACAAATAAATTATCTGAAGTGTCAGAGTCCATGGAGAGTGAAAATACAATAATTCTCTTAAAAGACTAAGTCAAAGCCCAACAAATTAAATACCAGTAAATGTTTACAGGAGAGGACAGTGGAGGAAAAGTGAGAGGGGTAGGAAATTGAAGGGAAAAAGGATAGAATACAGGCAAGAATCCCTTGTATAGTTCCCAGAATTGAAATACACAAAGGAAAGGGTAGTGAGAAATGGGGTGAAGATTTTGAAGTGGTAACACAATTCTAAGTGCACTGTACACATAAACTGCTTTGTTAAATGGCAAGTAATTCCATATAAATATTATCAAGGGATACTTAATCAGGGGTAAAAGCAAACATTTGTGGAATGACATTCTCTTTAATAAGTGTTGATAAGGTAGACCATATGGGGGGGGAATTAAAAAGTGAACATTGACTTAAACATAATTTATTCAAATGTTATCTTCAAGCAGGATTAAAATGTGGCATATAAAACAAAAAGAGTGATGTAAATGTAAAGCAAAGAAAGTTGTCTTGACAATTTTGGAGATGAAGCACTCTTAAATTTGGCATTAAAATTACAGGAAAGGAAAACTTGATATAGCAGAACTCAATACCAGTATAAAATAATTTTGTCTGTGAAAACTCATATGCAAGTACTGAATAGAAGTTGGAAGTTGGGGGCTCATGTATCTCATCCTAGCTATTTGGGAGTCTGTGATTTGTGTATTGCTGTTTGAATGCAGCCACAAAATAAACTCCCTGAGAATCTTACATCTGATAAACAGCAAAAAAGCTAGAAGTGGGGCATGACTCAAATGGTAAATTGTTAACAAATTGCAAGAAATCTCAGGGACCATGAGTTCACACCCCAGGAGCATACATTCATATACAAAATTAATAGTGATGATGATGATGATGATGATGGTGATGATGATGATGATGATTATGATGAAGGGTACCCAGTGTCAAGGACAAAATATTTGCAAATCCTGTACCTAAAGAATGCCTCAAATCTAGACTCTGTATAGAACTCTCAAAACTTAAGGTTAAAAAGAACACCAAGGGCTGGGAAGGTGGTTCAGTGGTAGAGTGCTTGCCTTGCAAGCCAGAGGCCCTGGGTTCGATTCCTTAGCACCACATAAGCAAAAAGAAAAAATCGGATGTGGCGCTGTGGCTCAAGTGGTAGAGCGCTAGCCTTGAGCTGAAGAGCTGAGGGACAGCACCCAGACCCAGAGTTCAGGGCCCATGACTGGATCCCCCCCCCAAAAAAAAAAAACGAACACCAAGTATAAACCAACAAAATACATGTTGTGAAAAATAAACACAAAAGAAGAATCATCAATCATCAAATAAATGCACATTAAAACTAAAATGACATCATAAGACATGTATGAATATTACTTCACATAATACAATAATGACCATACTAAACGCTATCAAGAAACTGGATCCTGGCAGGAATGTCAAATGGGAAAGACACTCCTGAAAATGTTTTGACAGGTTCCTAGAATGAAGAATATGCAAATACCCACAGTATAGCCCAGGGATTGAGCTCTTCAGGCTTTGTCTCATAGAAATAAAATGTAACATTCACCCAAAGGCCAAAACACAGAGGATTATAGCAGCATTATGTACTCTAGTCGAAGAAATGGAAATCAATTCAAGCTTTCTTCAAGTGAATGGGAAATGAATTGTGCAACATTCTCTAATAACAGAAACAAAAGGCAACTCGAGAGAATACAACATAATATTAAAGCATAAAATAACTGGGAATAATCTACCACAGTTTTGAATTCAATATTAAAAGCTTAGTTATTACATGATCAAGAAGTCGGAAAGAAAAAAAATATGTTGTTTGCCAAGATGAAAGAGGTTTGGGATGGGAGAACGAGAAGTAGTGGGGTTAATAATAAAAAGGGAAGCATGAGACAGACTTATTTTTGGTAAAGAAACGTATCTGTAAATATGGTATATTCATATAGAGTTGATTAAAATTATATTGGACTTAATATGTTTAGAAAATAATTAAAATAACTGAAGTATTCATAAGGTACTTGTGAAATATTAGTGTCCCACTTGTGATATCATACTAGAAATATCAAAATAAATTGGAAAAGTATTCAAAAGATTTCTCTGTGTTCTTATAAGATCATAAAGATCCATACTAACCTTAATAAAACTTAATGAAATATAGAAAACAGAAGTTACATTGAAAAATGGGGACCAAGCTTGAAATATACCTTGATAATTGTAAGGCAGAGATTTAGAAGTCTGATATCAGAGCCAGTTCTGACAAAAGAAAATTCATGAGAAACTACAAAAACAAAGAAAGCTAGATATAGGGTAATTTCCCTGTTATCTCACATTTGTGGAAGCCATAGGAAAGAGATCTTTGCTTAAGGGAGGCTTGGCCTGAAAAATAATATAAAGTGATTAAAGCCTTAGCAATGTCAAGCACCAGTAGTGCCAAAGGAAAAAAAAAAAGAGAAGAAAACAGAAAAGGAAAGGAAAGGATAAAAAAGGCAACTATTTCCTCTTCATTCTTGTAGTTTCATGTCATTGGGTACAAGAATTGAGAGTATTTTGTTTAATGTTTTTAGATTCAGGCCTCTCTCATATGAAAGTATTTATTTCAAGTAATTATTTCTACTGTTTATTAGCTTATTATTAGGCCTTTATGGAGATTGAACTACAACTGAGCTGTACCTGCAGGTCTCTTGTATAGTTTTGGAAATTGTTTATTAATTCTTCAATAGTTAGCTATTCTACTTTTCATCTTATCTTTTCTCTCCTACCTTTACCCCTATGTATTTTTTTTATGTGCTGAAATTTTTCCTCAATTTTATCTTCTAAACTTAGAATTTTGGTTTTAAGTTTACAGAGAAGTCGGTTATTTTTATGACATCTTTTAAAATTATATAGCAATATATGTATTTCACATGTATGATTGATTCTTAGAGTTCATTTCAATAAGAAACATTTATATGGTCATATACACATAACTACTGAGCCATTGTGATCCTCTACTAAGAATAGCTTCCCTTGTTCTTGCCATGTGAATGCTTAGAGTGCTCTTAGTTAAGCATGTCCAATTGTAATTATTTGTCTTTTACTATCTATTGGATTAACTTGTAGATATATGGACATGTCTAGTTATTACAAATGAGGGAAACCATGCAGCATATATTGAATTGGATCTGGCTTATTTCACTTAATATCATTTTTTTCCAGACTTTCCATTTCTTCAAGAATGGGGTAATGTCATTCTTTCCAATGAAAGCACAGAATACCAACAATGCAACAGACCCAGAAACTGACATATAATCTTTGATAAGGAAGCAGAATAAAGGATGGAAGAAAAACAGCCTCTTCAAAAAAGAGTTTGGGTAGAATTGTCTGTAGACAGAAAACTGAAGTTAGATCGTGATATATCCACCTGCAACAGAATCGATTCCAAATGGATCAAAGACCTCAATGTAAGTTCAGATACTTTGAGATTGTTGCAGGAAGAGTTAGGGGAAACAGGAGGGCTCCTGGGCACTGGCCAAAAATTTCAATGTAATTGTGGATAAATGGGATTACATCAAACCACATCAATCATTTGTCAGACACAAAAAAAATGAAGAAAAAAGAGATAGTGTAGCACAGATTTATTAAGAAGGAAAGCTATAGATGAAAGCCTCACCCAATGCTAAATCCTTACTCCCTTTTCTATCTAGGTTATTTATAGTGGGTTGACATGAATACAAGAGTTTTCTGGTGGGGATTCGAACGAAAACAACTAATGCTAAAACAGAGGTAGCATGTGAAATAAGTTGTAACTGGAGTAAGGAGGAATTAAGCAGGGGGATCTAGTTCAAAGCCTTGGCTTGGTACCAGCTAAGTAAGTTATATCTGCACCAGGGAAGGGGAATAAAACAGGAATGGCTAGAAACAAAAGCACTGGTCTGAAGCCTCAAATTAAGGACCCCAGCCTGTGTGGAATGATCTCTAACATGAGGTAATATTTAAATTAACAAGCATGATTTTAGATGATTGAAGAGTGGGATGGTGCATAGTCACAGGAATGTCTGCTTTGTCAGGTAATCCAATCTGCCCTTTCACATGTTACCCAATAGCCAGGTTTCAACGCAAATGACTACAATGAGATTGTACAAATGAGACTGCGACTTTTCCCTCTCATGAATCAAAATTCTGTCAAATGATTTCTGTTTCAAATTTGTTTATACATTTCTCATGATCTTTCCTACTATTTTGTCTTCATTATTGATGTCCATAGTACGTTTTTGTTGTCATCTTGTGTGTATATGCCATTTTTAGGGCTTGAGCTCAATGTTTAATGGGCTCCCTTGTATTTTTTGCTCTTAGCTGATGACACTCTATTCCTTGAGCCACATCCTCATCTTCTCCTTCTTGCTGGATAATTGGAGATAAGTTTTCACATTTTTGTCTGTTTGGACTGACATTGAACCAAAATCTTCAGGTTTTAGCCTCCCGAGTTTCTAGGATTCTACATATAAACGGCTAACACCAACATTTGCTTTACTGTTATCTTAAGTATGTGTTAGAAGAATGTTGAAGTATATTTGTGGTAAGTGTGAAATTTTTAAATACAAGTTTAAATTATCTTGATATTATGTAACTGTTATCAATTTTAACAGCTAAATCAATTAATTTTACACATTCCCACAGAAATATAATTGAAAACGAAAGGCATAATTATTTTCTTAATACAAGTAATGGAACCATGAATTTTTTAACGTTACAATTCATGTTTTATATAATTTTGATTAGCAGACATCCATGAATAAAAGTAAATATGTTAATTGTAAACCACAAGAAGCAAAGTGATTTTAGTTAAGAACAGATATTTCATCAGAGTCAGAAACTATGTTTTTGAGAATTCTCACTAAAAATAGAAGTTACATGCAGAAATTAATGGATATGATGTAGATTGAACATTACACAACATATGAATGAATATGTAAATATGTAAAATATAAAATGTAAATATGTTAAAACATAATTATGTAGCCAGGTGCCTGTGGCTCATGCTTTTAACCCTAAATACTAAGGAGTCTGAGAGCTGAAATCATGGGTCAAAACCAGCCTAGGCAGGAAAGTCTGTGAGATTCTTATCTCCAATTAGCCACCAGAAATCTGGCAGTGGCCCAAGTGGTAGAGTAGTAGTCTTGATCTGAAGAGCTGAGGGACAGTGTCCAGGCACAGATTTCAAGCCCCATGACTGAAAATAAACAGTTAGAAATAAACTATGCTTTAAAGTGCTAGCCAAGGCAAATGGTTTATTAGATATTTAGAGTCATGTTCAGACTTTGTGGTGGAAGCCAGAAAGAGAAAAAAAATCACGTTTTTATTCTTCCTTGAGCCACTCTAATTTACTTAATCTATTTCTGGAAGAATGAAATTCTTGATGTGAAGCCTTTTGCTTGATATCCACAATGTGTCATTCTTCCTTTATTAATAGGAGAATTTGGAGAAAGGATGAGAATTCACACTAGGAAAAGGAGAAGAGGAAAAGAGAAGGAGAATTCTAGATATTTTGTTCTTCCTCATCTCAATCACAAGGTCTGGATAATGATTGTGGATATTAGATACATGCTCTAGAGTGATTAAAAACATAATGGAATTCTATGCCTCCAGCAGAAAGAATGACATTGCCCCAATTGTTAGGAAATGGAAAGACTTGGAAAAAATTATATTAAGTGAAATAAGCCAGGCCCAAAGAAACATAGGTCCCATGGTTTCCCTTATTTACAATATCTACTATATGTCTGAGTCAAGCAGAAAAGTTCAGATAAGGTGATGTTAGGAAAATGAACCCTAAGATATGTATTCAAATGTTTTTTTTCTTCCATGCATTTGTTTCTAACGCATTTATAAGATTATTTCTTTGTTGTTTTGTATGTCCCCCACCCACAGTATAACCCCTGCTTTCACTGTATTTGATGTCGGTATAGTTTGTGGAGGTGAAGGGGAAAAACAAGTCGTTTAAATAAGGATACAGGTGGACCCATTGCAACAATGAGAAGTACAAGTTGTCATGTCGAAAACGAGCTTTACAACTTTGGTGGGGAGGAGGATAGGGTGAGTGGGGGAGGCTGGGAATGGATGGGAAGGGGAAACAAAGGAGGAGGCTGCAATGTTTGATAAGAAATGTACTCATTATGTTGCCCATGTAATTGTAACCCTTCTGTACAGTATTTTCACAATAAAAAAATAAATAAATTTAAAAAAAGAAAAAGATAACCCCACAAGTGATCACACGAAGAATGCTTATTTATAAAATATGTAATAGCATCAAACAGGAAATGCTATCTATTTGTTTAGTTCTTGCTTAGTATTTGTTAAATTCTGATGTGCTATCGTAAACTATCATAAAGGGATATAAGAATGGTAAGCAACTAACTTATTATTTTTTTGGGTGGGGGGTCCGGTTGTGAGGCCTGAACTCTGGGCCTGAGCACTCTCCCTCAGCTCTTCAGCTCAAGGCTAGCCTTCTACCACTTGAGCCACAGCACCACTTCTGGCTTTTTCTTTTTTTTTTTGCTTATGTGGTGCTGAGGAATCGAACCCAGGGCCTCATGCATGCAAGGCAAGCACTCTACCGCTGAGCCACCTTCCCAGCCCTGCAACTAACTTCTTAATATCAAATTCTAATATTAGCTTAGTGCTACCTGTTATATATATGTGGCTGTATTTGAGTTTTGCCTCAATTTTACATGCTATATTCTTCCAGCATATAAGTAGAAGGAAGACTCTCTTTGGAAATATGCTATTTTTATAGCTAATTGAACACAAGTCAGCTGTTTGACACAGAAATGAGATAGAAATCTTCCCCTAGAAATTCCCTTTCACCATTTATGGTTTATTTTTGTAACCTGAAGTAAGTCACATGACTCATCTTGACACTCCAGAGTTGAGAGATAAATCTCACCTACTGGAAGCTGAAGCAGGACATAAAGTAACATGCAAAGATATGCAACACTTGAAATAAGGAGGGAAAAAATGAACCTATAATATAATCAATCATACTTGCCATAATATGTCACTTCCAGAAGGAAGATATTATTTACCTTTGTTTCTAAAAGTACTGAGATCTTCAAATCCTGCCTTTTATTCTTGGATATTACAGGAATTAGAGAACATTTGCATACTGAGACAGCAAAAAACTCTAAGAAAGCTGGAGTTAGCATTTTAATACTACATTTTGTTCTGCCTGGAAAGGAAATCATTTTATAGACAACAATTTATATTTTCTTACCTATTATCTTTTTTTTCCAGAACTGGTTTTTGTTAATATATGTGACTATCTACTAGAATAAATGTCTTCATTTATCTGCATCTTGTGCAGAGAGCATAGTCAATTAGATGTAAATGGGAGTTCATCAGTAGCACTTTTTAAAAATGCAAAAAAATGTGGATAGGGAACCAAAATACATATTTTTCCACCATCACCTTCCACATCTCCTTCTTCCTTCCCAGGACACACCCAATCTATAAAAAGGCTACGATATTTGACTCTTGACTTTGAAAGTGGAAGTAGAATGCAATGGATGTTGGAGATGATGTTAATAGTGTTTTCTATAGTAATGTCACATACAACAGCCCTATGAGTCCTGCAGCTTGTAACACTATATTTCCTTAGTTATGTGATAGGAATCTCAGCCTTACTGGACTTAGTATTGTTTTCCACTTCCTTTTCTACCACCTGCTCTGGATTATAATATATAGTAAAAAAAATGAAAAAGTAATGCCATCTTAAAAATTCCCATTGTAACTTTAGAACTTTGGCACAGGGCAGGGGGAAGAGGATTGGGGGGAAATTCGTGGGCAGGGATGGGAAAGGGAAGCAAAACATGAGGCAGCAATCCTTGATACGAAATGTACTCATTACCTTGCTCATGAAATTGTAACCCCTCTGTACAATATTTTCATAATAAAAATAAACTTATGAATATAAAAAAGAGAGTCATTCAGAGGGTAAAAAACAGTTTTGACAGAAGAGAAGGAATAAATCCAGATGGAAGGAATAAATAATAATAATAACTAACGCATACCAGAAACTCTTCTAGGGAACCTATTTTGGTTATTGAAAAACTTGTTATCAACTAGGCTTATTCCTCATTGCCTTTAGAATTCTAAATCTCTTAGGCTAGTTCTCTGTGTGATAAATGATATATCCTTTTATGCTGTTCTTTCATACCTGATCTACTTTGTTTTCTAAAAATCTCAGTTTTTCTCTATTTCTATATGAACAATATCTGATACTATCTTCACATAAACAGACAGTGGAGGATGGTAATGTAAGAGTCTCATAGCTCATGAGTCATTAATGAAACAACATGGAAAAGGAGGACTTATTACTACCTCAATTTTTCTAAAAAGTTGCAATGTGATCCATTGCTTCAAATTTCCATTCTTTGTCTTCATAGTGTCATTAAGTGCACTAAATGGACATATGAGCCAGACACTAGTGGCTCACGCCCATAATACTAGCTACTCAGGAATTTGAGACCATAAGATTGTGGTTCAATGTCAGCCTGGTCAGGAAAGCCCATGAGACACTTATCTTCAATTAACCACCAGAAACAGGAAGTGGTGCTGAAGCTAAAGTGGTAGAGTATTCAATTTGAGCTTAATAGCTTAGGGACAATGCCCAGGATGAACGATCAAGTCCCATAACCAACTAAAATGTGTAAATATGACTTTGAATTTCCCCAAAAGGAACAACAAGGTCAACAGCAATCTTCCCAGGCAGAAAAAAATATAATTCTAAAATGATTCAGTGCACCTACTTTTGCTGAGTTATTTAAGATATGCCTTTTTTACTGGACGTATTGCCTTCTTTAAAAATTGTCAAATATTAGCTTTATAATAAACTGCATCTAATATTTCTTGTTTCAAAAAAGAAGTCTATAGAGTTCGTGTCAGTTGGCTTTCTTACAATCTTAGTTCAAAGCCAACCTAGGAAGGAGAGTCTGTCAAACTCTTATCTGTAATTAAACACCAAAAAAGCCAGAAGTGGATTTTTGTCTCAAGCAGTGGAGTACTAGCATTGGGGCAGGTGGGCAGGAAAGACAACTGTTCAGGGACAGGGTCCAGCCTCTGAGTTCAAGCTCCACAACCAGCGCAAACTAAACAAACAAACAAGCAAACAAAAAAACCCCACATATTTCTTTGGGACCTTCCTTAAAGCACTGGTTTGAAAAGAGGATCATTTTGCTGATAATACTTACTGGATCCTGTTTTTTGGAATCCTTATTACTATAGAGAACTCAGGAACATACTAAAGGAATGGACAACTGACTTCTGCACCAAGAGAATCATCTCAGGAGGGAAATATGCATGCACAAGACACTTTAAAACCACCATTTCTTTCTTTCTTTGCAGTAGAACACTTTTTTGTTTGAGTGTTTTGTTTTTCACCTTTTTCTTTTTTGTTATTGTGAAAATACCCTACAGAGGGGTTACAATTACATGGCCAAGATAATGGGTACATTTCTTATCAAGCATTGTTGCCTCCTCCTTTGTTTCCCCTTTCCATCTCTTCCCCATTCCTCCCAATCCCCACTGCCACCCCCCCTGAGAAAGTTGTAAAGTTTGTTTTCAACATAAATTCTTGTACATCTCATTGTTATTTCCATTTCTCCTATGCTGGCCTTCAAATGGCATATTGTTTTCTTTAGTAATACTTTCAACTAGAAATTTGCAGAAAGGTTTTATATGAGTAAAGAGCAACAACACCCCAACAAGTCAGGGATAGAGTTTCCTTCAAGCCTATTCTTTTCTTGTACAGTAAAAGGGACAGCACAAATTAATTGGAACTTTGTCATTTTTCTATGTTCAATTCCTCTCTTGGATTCAGTTTCCACTTGCAGTATCAGTTCCTTGCACTTACTTCCAGTAACAATCTATAGTGCTTTTCCAGGTAAAATGAATGTTTTCTGGCCTCATTGAAATAGCTCAAGTATATTTTTGGACATGAGGTAACACATGTTTCAGAGAAGAATTCGTAACGAGAAATATGATATTTAAATGGCTTATAAAACATTATCTAAGTACATATGGTCATATAAGATGATAAGTGAAATGGACCCCAATATAGGGACAAAACTTGTTTTCTTCTTTCTTGCTATTGTTTTTAATGTATCTAACATGTACTATGTGATTTTTTTTGTTTCTCTTCTATTTTCTTCCTACTCGGTATAACCCCTGTTTTCACTGTATTTGATGTCAGTGACCTGTATCTTGCATATACATTTTTCTAATGTGGAGAGGGGAAGGTAAATAACTAAATGCTGAAACATGGATACAGTATGACCCATTGTCAAAATGAGATGAACAAGACACTATGTAGAAAATTTACAACTTGGGGAAGGGAGGGGGGAGTTGGGACGGTGAGAAGAAAAGGGATGGCAGGGGAAAAACAAAAGAGGAGGTAACAATGCTAGATAGATAATGTAATCATTAACTTACTTATGTAACTCTAACCCCTCTGTACACTATTTTTTTAAAGCGTGAAAAACCGTTTCCTGGAGCACATTATGTTCAAATTTCATAAATGCTCTGTAAATTAAAACCAATTTTAAATGGGAAGAAGGTTCTCAGAAATATATTTTGTGGGTGAGTGTGTGTGTTGTGCATTATTTCCCAAGGGTACATAAGTTAACAGTAGGAAAAACAATAGGAATAATAGGAGAGAGAGAAGCTCTGTGTTCAAGTATAATGGTTCAATACACTATAGAGACTTTGCATATAAGACAACTTTGAAACAATAATGCCAAGACCAGTATGTTGATTAATGGGAATGGTACATTACTACTAAGTGGAACATGGAGGATGAGACTACTCTCTTTCATCTACCAGCTCTAAATCAGGGTAGCTAATCATGCAAATTTGTACAAAGTAGAATGGAAGAATAATTCTGGTTCCAACGAATGTTGGATATAAGAGCATGGACTTTACTGGAAATAATATCAGTTTGAGAGAGCAGGAATTATACTAGCAATGAACTGGTTGCTAAGATCACATTTCTTTTTCTTTCCTTTTCCTATTTTTTTTGATGGTTGTGGGGCTTGAACTCTGGGCTTGGGCAATGTTCCTCCACTGTTCAGCTCAAGGCTAGCTCTCTATCACTTGAGCCACAGCGCCAATTCCAGTTTTCTGGTGGTTAATTGGAGATAAGCCTCGGAAACTTTGAATTGCAATCCTCAGATCTCAGCCTCCTGAGTAGCTAGGATTAGGCCTGAGTCACTGGCACCAGGCTTAAGATCTCATTTCTAACAATGTACATTCAGGATATGTAATGTATATGTTCATCTAACTTTATATGAATTCTTTTGTTAAAAATCTGTGCTACAGATTAGACTTTGCACTTACAAAAATGTTTCTAGTTTAAAAGTTGATACTCCTGTAAAAATAAAACCTAAGAATTTAAAGAAGTCTGGGAAGTTCAGTTTGCATCCAGTCTGGGCAGAACAGTCTTTGAGACACTACCTATCATTAACCAGCCAAAAGCTGCATTGGAAGAATTACTCAAGTGATGGAGTAGTAATTATGAGCAAAATTGCTGAATAAGATCTTGAGGTTTTTGCATACATACATACAAACATGCACATACAAGCAGAAGCACTTATATGTGCAAACACATATATGCAACAACTCTCAGAATGTATAGAAATGTTAGAAAATAATAGAAAATATGTCCTGAGGAATACTATAACATGTGATAATTTTTAATATTAGAAAGTCGTCAAGTAGGAGGCAACAATGCTTGATAAGAAATGTACTCATTACCTTGCCCATGTAATTGTAACCCCTCTGTATGGTAGTTTCACAGTATCAAAAACTAAACATAAAACAGTCCTGAAGTAAACTTTCCCCAAAAAAGGTTGAGAATATTACATAGATAGGTCGCAGAGATAGTAAGAAAGTCAAGTTATCATAAGGGATCAGATCCATCCATGGAGGAAAGAATCAGAGACCATTGCACGTGCATCTGATAATATTCATATCCTGTGTTAAATGTTAGAACATGATTTTTAAATTGTACATAAACATTCTGAGCGGTCAGTCTAGTGGATAAGATCATCAGAGAAATTCAGAATTGCTAGTCTGTTTCTAGATTAAATAAACCATCTAACTATAGCAGGACAATGTGATACAAGTATGGAATTCTAGCACTCAGACTAAGACAGGAGGCTAGAGAGTGGAATTACAAAGTGATACCTTCCCTGGACCAGGTAGTATAATTTCATGTCAATAAAACAAACCAAAGAAGAACATAATACAGAGTTGGGAAGTTTGTCATTATGATTTGAGAAGTCAAGTTTCCTATTGAAATGTAACTCACATATAATCCTCAGTTGTGTTTTAAATACTCTCTTCATTACAGAATATTCCTAGATGAGATGCAAAATGGTTCATGATTTCCAACCAAAAATTTGAAAAAGTAAGTATCATTCGGTTGGATTCCAAAGAAATGATGAAGGATTACAAAATGTTAAGCATGGAGAAATAGAGAACTTCCTCTAATGTAGGAATTTGCAGACATGGCTAAATTGGAATTTAGATTTAAAATAAATATTTTTGTTTGTAATTTCATATTCTATTGGATATTACAAAATTGTTTTCAAGTAAAAGATTTTATTTGCAAATTCAGAAATAATTCTGGCATTCTATTTGCCTAGAATATTCTTTCAAGTGAGATATAATTAGAACTGAGTTAATAGATAATTCCAACAGTTCATATAGAGTATGATAATGTGATAATCTAGACAGCGTTGCCAACAAATGGATGATACTAATTTATAAATTTAGAAAAAGAGCAATTTTTTGAGACTTTAGTATAACATGGTATGAAGAGTGTAATTGTGTGACATCTTTTTTTTCCTAACTACACTTAACACGAAGAAATTTCCTTAATTAAGTACCTTTGTATACAATGATAAAAAATGCTAGGTTTGGGATTTGTTTTGTTGTTGTTGTTGTTTGGTTTGTCATAGGGCTTATCCTCTGGGCCTGGGCACTATCCCTGAGCTTGTTTTTGCTCAAGGCTACTGCTCTACCACTTGAGCCTCAGTGCCACTTGTGTCTGGCTTTTCCTGGGCAGTTTATTGGAAATAAGAATCTAAGGTACCTTCCTGCCTCGGTGGGCTTTGAACCATAATCTTCAGATCTTAGCCTCCTGAATATCTATGATAGATTAAAAATATATCTAAGTATATATAATATTTGCAAGTGTTCTGATATCAAGAATACCACTGGGGAGAAAATGATGCAGGAAAGTTTAGTGTAGCGTTCTTTCCACCAAAGGAACAGTGCCCCATTAGCAGAAGTGTAGTACTTTTTCACAATAGTGATAAGCTAGTCATGATGTGAATTTAGGGGTTTTAAGGTGTACCTTACATGTTGGAACCTGTTAGGATAGTTTGACTTTACTGCATAAAAACTTGGGATTGATTATCATAGAAATAATACCTTACTTTGATGAATGAATGTGTGCTCTTGAGGAATTAATTATTATACATACTTCATAGTTTTATCTTCTACCAGAATGTGGCTATTTTTTTCTGTTCTCTTTTAAATATGCAATGCCCCATTGGAAACTGCATCTATTGCAGAATTAAATAAAATGCAAATAGGTACTGTTTTGAATGTCTCTGATATGGCATGTTCAGTTTTTGAAAATGAATAGTTAGTAGTCATAGGAATTTTGAAGAACACGTATATTCTATCCTCTTACAATTATTCAGTTTTAAAAGTTAGGAGTTTCCATAGAATTGAACTGTTTTCTGTTCCGTGTGACACAGTATTAAAATAATGTTTTTTTTCAAAATTATGGCAAATATATTGTGAAAATATTGTATAGTTAGATAACATTCAAGTTGATGACCCTCTGATAAAGGGGTAATTAATTCAAATTAGAAGCCATATATTGTTCATTTTCTAAAAAAGTTAATACACATAGAATAACATTTCCAATAGCATTACAGTGAAATTATTTGTAGCTTATTTTTTTATTTAATTTTATTGTCAAGGTGATATATAGATGGGGTTGCAGTACTTGTAAGTTAGTGAATACATAACATGTCAAACATTTTGCCCTCTCCCTCATTTCTCTCACACTTTTCCCTCACCTCATACCCCTCAGAAGTTGTAATGTAAATTTCCAATATGTTGTCTTGTGAGTATTTCTATTGTATTGGTTTGTCCTTTGTCCTTTGTCTCTCCATTTTGTTGTTCCTCTTCCCTTGCCAAATTAAGATAAATGTATATACAATACACAGGATACTGAAATCAAATACAGCAGAGGATAAGCCATAGGGGAAAACATAAAACAAAAAAGAAATCACATAGTACATTAAAAAGAACAACCACAAAGGAAAAACTCTGTTTCCATATCTAGGAGCTCATTTTGCTCAGCATCGTCTTATATGGTTATATATACATAGCTATTGATACGTTCTGCTCATCTGCTAGGACTATCCTAGACATTTCCTAGTTATTACAAATGACGGAAATCATGGAATCTGTTTCTTTGTTTCTTGTTTATTTTACTTAGTAGGATTTTTGCAAGTCTTTCGATTTCCTTATGAATTAGAAGCATTGAATTCCACTGTGTACATATATATATGTATATGCATATATATATATGTGTGTGTGTGTGTGTGTGTGTGTGTGTGTCTGTGTGTCTGTGTGTCTGTGTGTCTGTGTGTGTATATATCATATTTTCTCAATTCAGTCATCGACTGAGTGGCATATTGGTATAAAACATGATTGCATGTAAGTGTCACTTAGGGTCTTTCAAACATGACAGATGCCACTTCTCCAGAAGTTCTAAAATCACGATTTCTAAGTAAGATAGGATTTTATGGTAGTACAAGTGTTGAGATATCTGCATGAATCTAACGTATATCTTGGACTGAATTAGGCAGAAAGAAATCCAATATCAAATAGGACAAAAATGGTAGTGAAGAATATTACCTTGAGAAAAATATAGGAGGCTGCCAGAAGTATGAAGAAATTCAGATAATTTTGAAGAATTTAGAATTGCAAGTTCAAGTATGTCTCTTTAAATAAAAATTATGTAAGTGGAAGGGTAAAAGAAGTTAGAGAGAAGAAAATAACTGACAGCAAATCATTGTCCCAACTTAGAGTATAAAAGACATAATCTATAAATTCCAAGTAAAAAAGAGACCAATATAATATGTCCCACTTACATGCAAAATATTCACTTGGCTTTTTCCTACTTTAATGCTTTAAAATAAAGAAGTCATAAGAACAGTTATGTGATTGTCATTACTTCAACCTAAACTCTAACTGTAATGAGCCCTTTTTTTCTCACTTTGCACTTGGAAATAGTCCCTATGTTGATGATATTTTGGCTAAATAGAGTCAGAGTTAGGGGATTCTATTTGTACAATTAACTCAGAATAATTTAAAACAGTTTTTCTCACGGTATCCAACTACATTTTCTGAAGCTGTACTTTGAAAACACCATCATACCTGAGCACATAATTTGAATTCACACTTCAGCATTTCCTTGGAATATTCGACTTTGTGCCTTCCTTCTTTTTTATACATTCCTTTTGAGTTTATAGTTGCCCTATTGCCATTTCATCTGTACAAACTTCTAAGAATATGGTTCAACTACCACTTCTTGTTTGCACACACCCAGTCTATGTAAGAAGGTACTTTGTCCATATTAAGCAATAGAGTAGTACTCCCTCTCTGAGGAGAAAACTTCCACAGTATAACCCTATGTCCACATTAGAGAATGTAGAATGTAAAGCAATTTGACACAAACAGCGATACTAGAATTGAAACGCTTCTTTGGGACATTTTTTGGAGCTCAATTTGCCCAGGAGAAATATAAATATCCACAAACTTTGGAGCCAATTAGTAACTAACCAAATTAAGACTAGATCATAGATGTTGTGTTGATACACGTCACCATTGTATTATCAGAATCATTCCCTACTTCCAAATGTGTATGAGAAAATGAAAGAAAGGCATTAAAGCAAAAATGTCTTACCTTTTTAAGCATTTAATCTTAGTGGGAACGGTAATGTCTGAACTCTTCCATTCAATAAAACTTGAAGTATATAAGAGCACTTCCTACACATAATAATTTCTGGCAGGTTGATTGACAGAGTTATTTCAGTATGGAGATATCTCTAACAATGACTTAAGTAGAGTGTATGGCACTTATGATGGGTCAATGGCTATTGTAGCATTTTCTGTTCTAAAGAAAAATCAACTTGAGGAGTTTTCAGTAACATCAGTAAAGCTGTATGTTCAACCTAATACTTGGTGTTTCTTTTTCTACATTTATAATAAGTAGGCTGATAAGATATCCAAACATATCTAAAGATATTGCAATAAAATCCCAAACAAATGTGAATACATAGGTCACTTGTGCTGTAGTTCAATCTATAATCTCGTGGCTAAACAAAGTCTTCAAAAATATTCTCAAAATCATTCTAAATATAGTTCAAGAGAGTTATATCTGTATAATTCTTCTAAGGTCAGGATAAAAGCATTTGTTCCCAACACGTAAAATTAATAGGCTCTGTTGAATTCATGGATCAAGAATTTTATGTCTTCATATTTATATCCCAAAATTTTATCAAAACGACTTTCACCAAAACACTGTTCTTATTGAACTTGTTTATATCCTTTTAATTTTCATATCCAAATAGTGTGTTTCCTTCAATACCTTCTTACAAATTCTATCCTTTCTTTACTTCCGTAAATCTGTTTTTATTACATTTTTGTTTCCTTATTTATCTTTTTCTTCGAAATTGTTCACACTGTTGCTCATATTGCTCACAATTGTGTCAGAACTTTCCTTTACCTCTTCCCTTTAATAATTCACCCGATTTTATTACTGTTTTTCACATTCATGGTGGTGGATATTTTCGTGATGTCAAAACAGACCTATTTTTCCATCTGTTTAATAAAAACTTTAGAACTATCAGAGGGTTTTTCCCCCTGCATCCATCATTTGCACATGTAGTCCTTATCACCAAGAATATCACTCACACAGTTGCCTGGCCAGAGATGTAGAAGCCCTTTAGATTTCTCCTTACCCTTCTATTCCCGTACATTAGGTCAGATGTATGATGAAGGTTTTCTCAATTTCTCTCACTAATATGATTTCTATGTACTCCTTTTTATGCCCCTGACACAAGCCTGTTTCAAGTACTAATCACTGGTCACCTAGTCCTAAAACAACTATTTACAAAGCATGCTTTTTCCCCATAGTATTTTCATATTGGTCCTCTCCATCACCAAATTATTCTCCTTGTAAGCACACAGAGTGAAGAGTTCAGACACAAATTCTAGTATCATTATTTACTCAGTATTGACTGTTGGCCTTACATTTCTTATCTGTAAATTGATGTAATCTACCAGAAATATTGAAGAATATATTTGTTGACTTCTAGAGCAAGAAAAAAGAAAAGTGAAGAGTCCTTACATTTTCCACCTTAGCTTACAAATAAGGAAAGAGTCAAATTCAGTTTGCTGATATAAAGTCACAAATTGTTTCATGCAGAAATAAAAATAAATTTTAGCTCCTGGCTCTAAGAACTGTGTCCTTTTAAGGCAACTACAGATATGTACGTGTTATTAGGTAAATTATGTCATGTGTATACAGCTGTATTGAACATTCTCTCAATATATCTAGAAAACATTGGTTATTGAATAGTATCTATATGAGAATGTTATTTGAACAAATCACACTAAGTTGAAAACTACATCTTAGTCCATCAAAATCTGGAAATAAATAATTTTACTTATAAGAAAAAATACCACCACGAAAAGTGAGTATATATTAGAGAGACTGCAGGAATAACATTAGAGTTTTTACTGTCTCTACCTGTTTATGTGATTGTATTTCTTGATATTGAAACTCTCCACTTGTTATTCTTGATGTATATAATCCAACGCTGTCTATTACTATGTATTCAATGTGGGGAATAAAGCTTCAAATATATCTAAACTTTTTTTCCTTTTCCATTATAACGTCATTATCAGGGTACACTGATCATCCACACCTAACTTGCCAGTTTCAGCTATGGCTTCCTTAATAGTCCGCCAAAGATCAGCAATGCAAAGTCATGTACTCTTTCTTTGCCTTGTCATTTACATCCAGAATGGTCACAATACAAAAGAAAAAAAAGGAGCAGCCCCAAGATTTGAACTCAGGTCCTAGGATCCAAGGCTAGGCTGTGGCAGAGGTGCCAAGACCTGAGAGCAAGCCCTGTGCTCTGCTAACAATAATAATAATAATAATAATAATAATAATAATAATAATAATAATAATAATAATAATAATAATGCCCGGATTTGGAATTTGCACTATTTTTCTGGCAGGCCTTGTATTTGAACTCAGGGTCTGGATAACTTTGTGGCACTGTGGATGAAGGGGAAAGGCTCACCATCCTTGAAGACAAGAAATTCAGACCAGTTCCCAGAGCATGAAATGAAGCCCCAGCACTGGAAAAAATAATATTAATATATAAGATCTATTTACATACATGGGTTTAGTGCATATGATGTTTATTACCCTTATTTATTTAGTATTATTACACATATAACAGTTCTTTTATTACATCATATCACATAAGATATATTTGCATATGGATTATACATCATACTGAGACCCCGGACATTCACAGAAAAGGAAAAAAAATGTGTCAAAATTGACTTCTTACTCCACGAATAAATTTTTGGACATGCTGAGATTTGAACTTATAGCCTACAATGGCCAATCCTTAAATGGGGTCACAGTCTTAGCATAGAAGCCTCTAGCAACCTGAGCTGCCAGAAAGTTTTGAGGACCTGTGATCAAGCCACAGGAATACCCAATATAGATAGATAGATAGATAGATAGATAGATAGATAGATAGATAGATAGATAGATAGACAGACATGTAGATATATATGCAGAGAGAGGGAATGTGAGGATATTAAATGATATATATAATAAACAATTATCAATTTTCAAATTATGACTCCATTTAATGAAGTATCATGTTTGAATATTTATAAAAGCATTAATTAAAATTAGTCAATAACCTTCCATTAGGGGAATCATACCATGGTGCTAGAATCGAAGATATAAATCCAATAATTTTTATGTGGCATTCTAAATTAGAATCATATTTAATTTCAAATTTAATAATTACTTTTATAGCATTCCATTAGCATTCACATGAATAGGAATGAGTTTGTCAGGATCACCTTCAATTTGTGGGTGGCAGTCTTGGCATTCAAACTCCAGGCTTGGGCAGTTTATTTATAATGCAAACCATTGAAATGACAGCGTGAAAACTTCAGATTGTTATGATTACAAAAAAGAACAAGAAAAGAAACCCAGGAGCCACGGGCTCCTGCCTGTAATCCTAACTTGTCAGGAGGCTAAGATATAGAGAAGGCCAATTTGAATTCAACCAGGACAGGAAAGTCCAAGACATTCTTATTTCTAAGAGATCACAGAAAAAAAAACGAACATGAATTGGGCTGTGGCTCAAGGGCCCAGTATTACCTTTGAGCAAAGGAGCTCAGGGACAGGGTCTAGGCTCATAGTACAAACCTGGAACTGTCCCCACCCCAAAAATAGAGGCAATAACTCCTTGTCTCTGTGTATGGATGGATGATGGATGGATGAAAGGTATTCAGCAGGTTGCTCATGCCCAACTCTCCAACCTGGGCAAGCTGGGACAAGCCTTGAATTGTACAAAGTCTGAGCTGGAAGCTTGAACATAGCATCCTTTTCTGCCATTTAATAAATGAAGCATGATGGGACACCTAGCAGCCAGCCACTGCTTCCAGGGAGACCATAATACCTACACTGTAGGACTTGTCAAAGTTTCTGGCTCCATATTCTCTATCCCTCTGTAGAATGTGAGACTAGACCTCTGGGGCATGGTGGCTATCACTCATTCATCATTCCTCATTGCTGAGTCACAGGCTGGTCCCAAATCTTGGCAAAGATAAGAAATAGTCAGCAATATCTATGCCGAAAGGGGTATGCCAATCAATCTCACCCTCATAATTCCTATTAGAAGTGAGCCTTGGTCTGTGAATATGGCTTAGTGGTAGAGTGCTTACCTAGCACACACTAAGTCCTGAGTTTGATTGCTCAGTAGCACACAAACAGAAAAAGCCAAAAGTGGCACTGTGGCTTAAGTGATAGAGTGCTAGCCTTGAGCAAAAGAAGCTCAGAAACATGCCCAGAACCTGAGTTCAAGCCCAAAGACTGGCAAAAAAGTGAGCCTGGTGAGACATATTCTTCTGGGACTCAGAGGAGGACCGAGGTTATAGGTAAGAGGTAGGGTAGATGGCAGGTGCAGGTGGCTCACCCCTGTAAGCTACCCAGGAGGCTGAGATCTGAGGATCCCAATTGCAAGCAAGAAAGTCTATATGAGACATTTTTCTCCAATTAAGCATCCAAAAAGCCAGAAGTAGAGCTGTGGCCCAAGTAGTAGAGTGCTAGCATTGAGCACAAAAACTCAAGGATAGGATAGCATGCATGCCATGAATTAAAACCCCAGAACTGGCATGCACAGGCACACACTCACACACACTCACTCTCTCTCTCTCTCTCTCTCTCTCTCTCTCTCTCTCTCTCTCTCTCTCTCTCTCTCTCTCTCTCTCTCTCTCTCTCTCTCTCTCTCTCTCTCTCTCACACACACACACACACACACACACACACACATACACACACACACACACACACACCAACAGAGCATTTGCCAGTAAGCCTGCAAAAGTTCCATCTCTAGCAACTCAATATTAAAAAGAAGAGGGAGAAGGGAAGGAAAGACTTGCTCCACGAGGTGATATAATCAGTGCCAAAATTCCACAGGAGTTCTAAGATGTGGATTCAGGAGAGAAGGTCTCAGGCAGAAGGTCCAACATGGGCAAAGGTCCTGAGGTGTGGTGTAGAGCAGATGGTGTGTTTGGGATGAAGGTTCTGTGGCTTCAGACAAGTTTGGGAGGACATTCAAGGCTGTGTGAAGGTTTGTACTTGAGTCACAGGTAGGGTACACAGTCGGGTCCCAGAATGGAGCCCAGGTGGAAGATTAGCTTGCTTTTTACCAGGTACCCCAGCCATTTTCTGTGGCTGGATGCTTATTTTTCACAGCTCCTGACCCTCAGACTTCCTTTGCATGGAGGAGTCAAGGCAAACTCAGGGAAGAAAGCTTGCTTAAGAAAAGCTTCTAGCCCAATGCCAGTGGTGGTTCAACCCCTGTAAATCCTAGCTATTCAGGAGACTGAGAAAGAGATTGTGGGTCAAGCCAGCTCAGGGAAAGAAAGTTAGTGAGGCTCTTCTTGCTAACTAATTACCAAAAGCCAGAAATGGAGTTGTGGCTCAAGTGGTAGAGTGCTAACCTTGAGGGAAAATGTTAAGAGACCAGAGCCCAGGCTGTGAGTTCAAGCCCGCGTACAGATAAAATAAAGAAAAGCTTTCAGGAGCTCCTAGTCTATTGTGGTGAAAGGCCAGATCAGCCGTGCACCGGTGGCTCACACCTGTCCTCCTACCTCCTCAGGAGGCTGAGATATAAGGATCACTGTTCAAAGCCAGCCCAATTAGGAATCCTAGAGACTCTGATCTCCAAGGAACCTTCAGAAAACTGGAAGTGGCTCTGTAGCTCCAGTGATCAGCTGAAGAGCTTGGTTACGGCGCCCAGGCCCAGAGTTCAAGCCCCATGACCAACACCTGGCCTGCTTGGACCTCCCTCTGTTGCTCTAGGCAGATTACTTTCCAGTGGGCCACAGAGTGTCTCCCAATGTCTAGGTGTCCTACAAGTCTTGAGAGCAGCCTGTTTGGAGGCCATTACCTATAGAGCAAGCGACAGTACCAGAGAAGGGTTGAGCCTTGGGGCATGGAGATAATCAGAATGGCATCTATCGTGGGTGTAATGTATATCTGAGCAGTAAATTTACATCTCAGACAACGGTTCTGGGCCAGGAGGGGCAGAAGCTGCAAGATATCATACCAGGTAATGCCCACTCATGCGGGTATCACAAGAGTGTGAATTTGTCTCAGGAATTCACAGCCACCTGGTTGCTGCTTGTAGCAGTCGATATCCCTGGAGTCCAAGGGCTTAGAGGCATGCTTTCCTCACCTCACCAGTGCTCAGGGACAGATGAAGGTCTGCAATCGTGGGCCGACTACAAACGAGCATCCGTGGTCCTGTGGCCCTGAACATGGATGTATCTCTTGAGAGTTTACTGTGACTCTGCCTCAGGACTGCCCCCAGTTCTAGTTCAGCTCATCATAACCACCTTCCTGTGTGTGTTGTGTTGTGTGTGTGTGTGTGTGTGTGTGTGTGTGTGTGTGTGTGTGTGTCTGTGAGTGTGTGCATAAGCATCTTGGGACTAGGGCTTGATCTCAGCGCTTGGGCTCTGTCCCTTACTTTTTTTCATTCAGGGCTAGCACTCTACCAGTTAAGCCACAGCTTTTCTTCCAGCTTTCAGGTGGTTATTTGCAGAAGAGAGTCTCACAGACTTTTCTAGCTGGGCTGCCTCTGAATGACAATCCTCATATCTCAGACTCCTGAGGAGCTATGAATATGAGAGCATGAGTTATTACCATCTGGCCACAGTTTCTTTCTTGGCTAAAACAGACTACCTCTCTCCAGCTGAGCACCCATCTACAGCTACCCCTCCTAACCCTGGCTTCAGATGAAACATAACCTCCTCCCCTGAGGAAAAAGAAATGGGATCTGGTTTGAGCTTTATGTTCTTCACACAGTCAGGGGCTGCTGGGAGCTGATGTGGAGGTCAGAGATCTAGGCCAGGGCAAGAAGACAGCTTTTAGAACAGAAGAGATTATGAAAACACAGCCTTGCAGCTGGGGTCCAGTGGCTCATGCCTATAATCCTAGCTACTCAAGGCTCTGAGACCTGAGGATCAATCAAGATTCAAAGCTAGCCTGTGTAGTGACTGTCTACTCGACCAGCGAGGAAAAACGACCACCACACCAGGAGTCTTCTCAGATCACGCTTTATTGGAGAGCCTTTTAGTTGTAGGAGAGCTTGGGCGCGAGAGAGCGTGCACCCGAAACACAGCCGCTTATATAGGAGAATCGGAACGCGGGTCTTTCTATTGTTGGTCGCCTGCCTTTCACTGTCACCAGGTGTCATGGGATTGGCTGGGGACTCTACCTGGCTCGTGCACGCGCACAGCCCAGGCGTCCCGCCAAGCACCGTCTGGGGTGGTTACCTCAAAGCTGCAAGGGAGTGGGCGGAGTCTCGCCTCGGCTCCCTACAGTTCCCCCTGCTTTGTTTTATGGCAACAGGTAAGAGTAGAGGTTGGGCCTCTGTCTAAAACATTAGGACCTTGCACTGGCCTTCGCCTGAGGGGCGCGCCTTCCCCAGTGATGACCAGGCCCGTCCAATGCCTTTTTTGCAGAGGTGGGATCTTGGGCATCAACCCACTTGCAACCCAGCATGCTCTTCTTGAGGAGATGAGAACCATCTCCTCAAGTGCAGTGCACTTGCCTTGCACCCTGTCCCAAATTGCAAGTTGCATACCTGTCCCGGTGCAATGGGATCCCCTGATCCCTCAGGGTGCTAAGGCTATGCAGACTGGTAAGGCTTAACTGCCTCTTAGGGCCGACAGCCAGATCTGGGGTGAGGATCCACTCTCCAAAGCGGCTAATGCTTGCAAGATAACAACCTTGTCCCTTCTGGTTTGGGCTCGAAGGCGACAGACCAACCATAGGCAGACCACGCATCCTCCCAAGCAGCAGGCTAAAAACATTCCGACTCCCACCCGCTCTTTGGAAAAGGACACTGCAGAGGCAATCCAGTCAGTAAATTGTAACAGCCCACAGCATCATTGGTTTAGCTATCACAAGGATTGCTATTAGCACTGTTGCTAACAGCAGGGAGATCAGCTGCATCTTCAAGAGGGGGTTTTTCTGCAGTCTCCACCGGCCTGGTCAGTCTCATTGGCACCCAGTGAGGTACTTCTTGACTCTGTGGAAAAACACAAACAGCTCCCCTGGATCTCGTTATTACCGGATCCGGTCCATACCATTTATTATTAATAACATCCTTCCACATAACCATGTCTTTAGTATCCATGGAGTCTCTTGTCATATGCCGATCTGCGGCAGACTGATCGTTGTCATTTAGAATTTAAAAATTAAGGGTAAAGAGCGCAAGAGAAAGTCTTTCCCTGGGGGACGCGGACTCAGCAACTCCCCCTTTTTGCTTTTGAAGCATTTCTTTTATGCTTCGATTAGCTCTTTCCACTATACCTTGTCCTTGAGGATTGTAGGGCAATCCGGTGGTGTGGGCAACCTGCATTTGTGCGCAAAAGGCGCGAAAACCATGGGAAGTATAAGCAGGGCCATTATCCGTCTTAAGTCTAAGGGGCTTTCCCCAAGCTGCCCAAGCTTCTAAGCAGTGTATTCTGACGTGAGACACCTTTTCTCCTGCCAAAGGTGTGGCATGAATGACACCAGAAAAGGTGTCCACAGACACATGTAAATATTTCAACTTACCAAATTCTGTCAGATGAGTAACATCCATTTGCCATAGGGCGTTTGGTCTCAACCCCCTGGGGTTTACCCCCACATGGGGAGGATGAAGAAAGGTAACACAAGATTTACAGGCTTTAACAATATCTCTTGCCACATGCCTGGACAAATTATATCTTTTCCTAAGGGTATTAGCAGGTACATGATACAATCTATGAAAGTCTTTTGCCAATTCTACAGGATCAGCAGCGACCAGAGCCATAGCCCGAGTTGCCTGGTCCACCAAATCATTACACTTTGCCATCGGGCCCGGCAACATAGAGTGGGCACGAATATCTCCAATATAAAAAGGATGTTTTCTGTTTAAGATAAGGGATTGAATCTGTAACAAAACATTAGAAACTGTACTGGCCTGCTTAACTGAAGCAGCAACTTCAAGAGAAGCAACGGCATTTACAACATACAATGAATCAGAAAATAAATTAAAAGGTTGATCAAATCTTTTAAAAACTTCAAGCACAATTAAACATTCAACAGCCTGTGGGGCATTCGGCCGAAAATTAAAGACTACCGGCTGTTTGTGTCCTTGAACAAAAAAGGCACCTTGTCCAGATTTTGATCCATCCGTAAAGATGGTCAGGGCATCAACCAAGGGCTCCTTTGAAGTGACAACAGGAAAATACACTAAATTTTTGTTAACTATGGCAAGCAGAGGATGCTTAGGATAATGATTATCAAT